>NW_027203834.1:0-52984 GCF_024711535.1 Dipodomys merriami
CTGCCTACTGCTCCTACATTTTCATTTTCTGATGCAAAGTAGGGCAGCTTCTTCTAAATAATGTTCTAGAGGACATCAGGAAGATCATGACTATGATCATCCTTTTCCAGCCTCTCACTCTCAGAGGCTTTGAGGAGTCTTCCTTATCACTAGGTTACCCCATATGTGAACAGTGTTCTGTACTGCACTCAAGATGGCTCAGAAGAGTAGTTAAAGTTAAGGAATGAAGGCCCTATATGCGGTAGGACTGATACTTCACATATTCATTAGAGGATGGTCACAACTTTCTGCTGATTACTGGGGCTAGTTTAGCTAAGAAGAGCAACTTTCCTGGTCAGGTCCTCCTCACCAGCCGTGGGACTCTGTAAGTGCAACCCTCACTAGTTGTTTCAGAACAAAGTAGCAGAGTTTGATCTGCCTTGTAGATATCCAGACACTGCCCCAGTCTGTAACTCAAACAAAGCACTCACTGCGGATAACCAGGCTGCTTTTCCTCCATCACCCAATGTCCAGGTCACTGTCCTGATGACATTACTCCTTTTCATCACTTTCCCAGTAGCCCCAGTACTGGTCCCCAGTAACAGAGACTTGAGTTATCAGCACTTTCTCAGTCATTCTCCCCTGAAAACTCACCTACAATTTCTGCATTTTCATGTCTAGAATTCTCTATTTGGACATATACATGAGGAAGAAGATGATGTAAAATATCTGTTTCATAAAATTCAATTGTTGCATTTACCTTTTTCCTTGTGTTTGCACCCACAGGAAAATATTTTTAAAAGTGGTTTAATCGCAGAACCTTAAATGAAAACTTAGTAATTTAATGGAATTTTGTTTCACAGTTAAAATTAAGTACAGATATAGCAGAATTTTTTTAAAAAGGTGAGGAATATAGATTAGGTAACATTAAGTAGTCTCATGTATAAAAGCAGCATTCAGAAACTCTGGAAGAATGTACCTTCATACCAATAGCTCAGATTTCCCATTTCTCAGGACTTTATACAGGAACTTGAGGATGTCCGAAATGTTCATAAATGTTAACCTCTTAGCTCTGAGTAACAGTTGGAGTACAAGGCAAGACTTCATTCATTATCTCATCTTCATGGTGCGAGGTCACGATAGAATGATTACCATACACACTTCCATAGACAATTTTGTTTCAAAACATAAATTCCACAGTCATGTTACTATAATGTCTGGACATGAAATCATTTTCAAATGACAAAACATGTGTAAAAATCAAAATGTTCTTTCACTGACTGAGAAAATTTCAGGGTGAATTAAGGATATAGGTGATGTAAAAACAATGAAATTGGATAGGAGGAAGCCCTGTCTGCAAAGCCACTGGAGCTTGTTAGCTGCGAGGTCCAGGGACAGAGTGTCAACCTCACGGCTGCTGCTTCCACTATCCAGAGACCATTAAACTACTGTGTGTCCTCCACCACTTACTCTGGACACAGAACATCCAGTCATGGATACAAATGAGCTGGTGCAGAAGGCCAAAGTGGCTAAGCAGGCTGAGTGATATGGTGACATGGCAGCCTCCATGTAGTCTGTAACTGAGAAAGGAGCTGAATTTCTAATCAGGAAAGGAATTTTCTCTCAGTTGCTCATAGGAACCCATACGAACTCATTTGTTCAAATGACCCATGGAGGGTCATTTCAAGTATTGAGCAAAAGATGGAAGGTGCTGAAAAAAAGCAGCATATGCTGCAAGAACACATAAAGAATTGAAAACGAGCTAAGAGCTATCTGCAATGATGTACGTTCTCTCTTGGAAAAGTACTTGATCCCTAATTCTTCATGAGCAGAGAGCAAATTCTTCTATTTGAAAATGAAGATAGACTGCTATCACTACTTGGCTGAGGTTGCTACTGGTGATGACAAGAAAGGGATTGTGAATCAGTCAAAAAAGCATACCAAGAAAGTTTTGAGATCAGCAAAAAGGAAATGCAGCCAATGCATCCTATGAGAAGAGGTCTGGCCCTTAACTTCTCAATGTTCTGTTATGAGATTCTAAACTCCCCAAAGGAATCTTACTTTCTTGCAAAGACAGCTTTTGATGAAGTCATTGCTGAACTTGATACATTAAGTGAAGGCTCATAGAAAAAGAGTATGCTAATAATGTAGTTACTGAGAGACAAGTTAGCATTGTGGACATCAGATACCCAAGGAATGAAGAAGAAGCAGAAAAAGGAGGGGAAAACTAACCAGCCTTCTGACTCTTGTCTGCCTCATTTATCAACCATGCTGCCCCAGAAATAGTTTCTCATTTACAATTAATGACAGGTTTGTATAAATTCTATTTGAATTTCTGTATTTCCCATGTGTATTTTTTGTTTAATATTAAGGGAGGAGAGTGGGTTAACATTTATTATCTGTCTTCATCTTCAGATGACCAATATGAGGATTTGTTATTTTATACAAGTTATAAACATTTGGCATATACTTTGGTACATGGTGACTTCACAGTGCTAAAACTGTTTCCATGTCTAAGCCAAGACATCTTCCTATATATTAGTTTGTACTCGTAGGGCATAAAAGGGAAAATTGGTTCCAGTCAAAGGTGTAGTTATCATGGGTATTATAAAGTTTTGGAGAAATTTCAGGGCTGTGGCACAAACAGATATTCCATTATTATTCCATGTTGGAATCAAGTATTTCTGTGGAAACGTCTATCTCAGTGTGCAACTTTTGACTATATGACCAGAAATGTTCTTTAAGACAAAATTATGACCGATTAACTCCAGATAAGGGCAGAAACGATTCACATTCAATTATTTGTAAAATTATCTTCTGTTTGCTCTCATTATTTTTTCTACACACTTTATTTGTATTTCAATGTTTTAGCCAACCTAAAATCTAATGTAGAAGTAAAGGTGCAGTAAAAATGAACTCCTTGGTATTCATTATTCATGTGTATCAAGCACAGCAATAAACAAAAAAAAAAAAAACCCTGTGTATTTAACTTGATTTTAGGGTATTTTTTTTTCTTTTGTAAACTTTTTTTTTCTTGATACGAGCCTCAAATGCATTTACAGTATAAAAAAGTTAACAGGCAAATAACTTAAGACTATGGCCTGCTTTGTTTAATGTCTTTTGAAATTTTCATGACCAATCCAAGCATAATTGTTAAGACCACATGTATAAAGTTCATGTAAGTGGAATAAAACATTTTTTTGGGGGGGTCCAGTCTTGGGGCCTGAACTCTGGGCCTGGGTGATGTCCTTCAGCTCTTCAGCTCAAGGCTAATGCTCTACGACTTGAGCCACAGCACCATGTCTAGCTTTTTTCTTTTTGTTTATATGGTGTTGAGGAATCAAACCCAGGGCATCAGGCATGCAAGGCAAGCATTCTATCACTGAGCCACCTTCCCAGCCCGAATAAAACATTTTTTGAGTGAACTTTTCAACTACTTTCTCTACAACTTTTCATGTAAACTAGTCTTTTGATTTGAATCTCCTCCAAAGAAATTGTACATTATAGAAAATTCTTCCTTAGTCTCTTTTGGCAGGTAATGGGCTTTTTCCAAGTTAAAGTGCAAAGTTCATCATAACAACAAAACATATCATAAAAGTAACATTAAAACATAAAAACAAAAATGTAATTACCAGGCTGGGAAGGTGGCTCAGTGGTAGAGTGCTTGCCTTGCATGCATGAGGCCCTGGGTTCAATTTCTTAGCACCACATAAGCAGAAAACAAAGCCAGAAGTTGTACTATGGCTCAAGTGGTAGAGCACTACTTGTGAGCTGAAGAGCTGAGGGACAGCACCCAGGCCCATAGTTCAGGCCCATGAATGACCAAAAAAAAAAAAAAGAAGAAGAAGAATTTAACTACCGACCACTTCCCATATTCCCAATTCTACCAACAACTCAAAAACAAAAGTTTTATCTTTGGGGAAGGGGAAATTGATTTAAAAACTAATATGTTCTAGTTAAAATTTTAGTATATGGCATTTTCTAAATTAAGCAGCCACAATGCTCTTGGCCCTTCATGACAGTGGGTAGCATTAACTAAATTCTGTGCTTGCAAATCAGTTTTTGTTTTTGAGAATTTCTCGATACAGTTTGCCTTCAATTTTGGTCATTCTGTTTGTCAGGTGCACAGGATTACCTTTTTTTAACCTTCTGGGTTGTCACCAATGATTCCTCTTTGGTGACTGTGTTCTTCAGAAAAGGCCACATGATCTTTCTGGCTCTACTCACTGTCTAAGAATACTTGCTTTCTTTGCTTCTATCCCACAAACTATTTCCAACATCCTATACTGCACCACCTCTCTGAGTAGTTGAGGACATTGTGTATCTCCTATAAACTCTATTCTGAATGGTCTGTCTGTCATATTTGCCTTTAAATCTTTCTTTTATTTATTTATTTTTTTGGTCGGCCATGGGGCTTGAACTCTGGGCCTGGGCAATGTCCCTCAGCTCTTCAGCTCTACCACTTGAGCTACAGCGCCACTTCCGGTTTTCTGGTGGTTTATTGGAGAAAGGAGTCTCATGGTCTCTCCTGCCCGGGCTGGCTTTGAATGGCGATCCTCAGATCTCAGCCTCCTGAGTAGCTAGGATTACAGGCGTTAGCCACCAGCACCCGGCTGCCTTTAAATCATTCTACTCTCAATAATGATGAAACTATTAAACCTAAATCTCACCTTACAGAATATTTCCTCGGTACTTTACAGGAAACACCAAACAAAAATGCCATTTTAAAAGATGTATTTTTTCTTACAGAATGTAAGATTCTCTAAAGCAGGGGCAATATTTTCTGTATGTTTTCTTTTGCCTAGCACATTGTAAATGCTCAATAAATACTGATGAGCTGAGGTAAAAGAGTCTGCTTTCATTGTTTGAATTATCAGCCACACCAATTACTATTTTTGAGTTTGATATAGTTTTAAAATAAAAACTTTGCAGTTATTTCAAACACTGTCATATATGTATATAAACACACACATATATAACTTGGGTGTAAACAGTAAGATTACATTTACCTAATTTAAAATATAAAATCAGTGCTATATATAAATCAGTACAAACTCATGCAGTCAATTGAATCCATCCAGACTCCTTTCTAACACCTGGAAACTTATCAGATCTTTTGCACAAGTGTTAGATCTCCTGAGTAAGCTCATCTCAGGAGAAGCAATGATGGAAGAGGATACAAGACCCGTGTCAAGAAGGAATATCAGGTCTGGGAAGGTGGCTCAGTGGTAGAGCACTTGCCTTGCATGCATGAGGCCCTGGGTTCGATTCCTCAGCACCACATAAGCAAAAAGAATAAAAGCCAGAAGGGGTGCTGTGGCTCAAGTGGTAGAGCACTAGCCTTGAGCTGAAGAGCTGAGGGACAGTGTCCAGGCCCAGAGTTCAGACCCCATGACCAGACCACCCCCCCAAAAAAAAGAAGTGATATCATTAAGAATATTTAATATTTGTGATAGAAAAACAAAGAAATGAAGATCTCTACAAAGAAGGAAACTAACAAGAAAGAAATTTATTTCATTCTAAAGCTAAAAACACAATTCAACTTGATGTGATTTGTTTCTCTGACAGATCAGCAGCCTCAGCAAGTATTCCTAGTTCTCCTACTCAGCTTGTTCCTCCCTTATAAACTCTGATGTGTAACCCACAAAATGGAAAAAAATGCTGGTCATTGTGAAGTATTCAAGGAGGCTTTAGGACTTAGTATTTGGCCAGACACCTGTGATTCAAACATGTCCTCCTGTCTACTCAGGAGGCTGAGATCTGAATCTCATGGTTCGAAGTCAGCACGAGGTAGGGAAGTCATTGTGGTTATTTTCTTGAACTCATCATCAAAACGCCTGAGGAGAAAAAGGGGCTCAAGTACTAGAGTGCTCTCTTGAGCAAAAAAGCTCAGGAATAGCACATAGGCCTTTAGTTCAAGCCTCAGGACCAGCACCCAAACAAACAAAAACCCCTGCTAAGTACCAGAAATAACCCAATACATGTAAATATAAATATCTAAAGCTGCTGATTGCATATGGCTCATGCCTGTAACCCTGATATCTGAGGATTGAACTTGGAAAGCACCCAGGATAAAAAATTCCTTGAGACTCTTATCTCCAACTAATCACCAGAACGTGGGAAATGGAATTAGAGATATGGCTCAATTGTAGAGCAGTCACCTTGGGGAAGGAAGCTCAGGAATGACACCCAGAGAATGAGTTCAATCTCTCATATTGGATATTTGACTGTGATGTATGCACATTAATACCAGTTGTAGTAAGTGTGCATAGATGTGCAAAATGCACACTTTTAAAAAATGTTCTTAAATGTAAAAAAGATTTCTGTGATAGGGTTTTGGAGGTATTTCTCAATGTAAATCTTTCACTAAATATTCTAATTCATGTGATTTGAGGTCAACAGTGAACTCATTTTAAATAGCATTAGTAAACCAGGTGTGTTTGGTTGGGCTTATAATTTTGTACTTTAGGAGGTAAAGACAGGAATTTCACTAGTTTGAGAGCAACCCAGGCTACATACTAAGGCCGTGCATCCAAACTCTGTATATATCTTTCTGTCTGCCTGTCTCTGTATCTAGGTGTGTGTGTGTGTGTGTGTGTGTGTGTGTGTGTGTGTGTGTGTTTCTGAGTGCATGTGCCTCTATGGATGTGTGTATATATTTGTGTTCATATATACCCACATACATAAGCATGCATGAATAGATATATAGACAATTAAAATACTTCTGGTTGTTGGAATAAATGTTCATAGACCTGGTGAACCAGAATGTGCTCAGTATCTTCTTCTTTCTCTCTCTATACATGTTGGTCCAAATAGAAGTAGACATACTTTTGTAAAACTGAGCTTTTTGTACTGCAACAGTCATAAAAGAAACAAACAGATAGCTAAAGCAGGCTTTTGCCTCTAAGTTTAGATACTTATGAAGATGACATGTGAGGATCAAGGAATAGAGGCAGCTGAGGCAGAAAAGCCTATAAGACGTTAGCACCAATTAACCACCAAAAATTTGAGTTGGAGACATGGGTTAAGTGTTACAAGGTGGGCTGGGAAGTTGGCTCAGTGGTAGAGTGCTTGCCTTGTATGCATGAGGCCCTGGGTTCAATTCCTCAGCAACAAACAAGGAAAAAAAGCCAGAAGTGGTGCTGTGGCTCAAGTGGTAGAGTGCTAGCCTTGAGCTGAAGAGCTGAGGGACAGTGCCCAGGCCCAGACTACAGACCCCATGACCAGACCCCCCCCCCCAAAAGTTAGAAGGCTAGTTATGAGCAAGAAAATTCAACAAGCACAAAACTGGTAAAAAAAAAAAAAAAGGAAAGAACCTATTGTTAAAGCCAAGTAAATCTAAAAACTGGATATCTGCAGGAAAAAGTTTGCATAGACTTTTGTATCATGAAAATTCTATAGCATTTATATTATGTTACAGTATAAGGCCTTTAATTATTTGAATGTCATTACAGATTTCACTAAATATAGAATTAAAACATGGCCTAACAGACTGCAGGATGGGACAACATCTTTGCCAGTTGTATATCTGAAATCAGAATAATAACCAAGATGCAAAGAGAGCTCAAATAAATTTCAAATAGCTAAACTCACGAGGAATCAATCATCCAATTAATGAATCAGCAAATGAACAGAAGAGATAAAAGTGAATTCAGTTCCAAAGAAGTACAAATGAGAGCATCTGTAGACGAAGCAATGCTCAGCATTGCTGGACATAAAGGAAACGCAAATTGAAATAATATTGACATTTCATTTCATTCCACTCAGAGCCACAATCAGCAAGTAAACAAGAACAACTGATAGTGAGGATGGCAGGAAAAGGAATCAAAAAGTTCCTATATGTGTGAGAATCAATTAGTGTAAACACTAGGAACAAAATTGGTATAGAAGTTTCTCAAAAAGCAAAAAAATAGAAGTAACAGATGATCCAGCCATACTAATCATGCATGTGAAGGAATTTATGTAAGGATAGAATAGAGGCATTTATACACCCATATGTATTGCTGAACGACTCCCAATAGCCTAACTGGAAGCAGTCTAGAAGCACTAGAAGAGTAGATAATGAAAATGGGGCTTAGACATGATACATTCCAGGTAGTTTATAAGTTGTATCTTATTCTCTCTGCTAACAGTAATATGGTTTCAGAACTGTCAATATGAAGGTTACAGAGGCATGCAGTTGTCTCTCCTATCAAATAGAAGAGAAATTGGGGGCCAAAGTGGTGTGTGTGTGTGTGTGTGTGTGTGTGTGTGTGTGTGTGTGTGTGTGTGTGTGTGAGTGTGTGCAAATACCATACAAAGGGGTTATAATTACATGGGCAAGGTAATGAGTGCATTTCTTATCAACCATTGTTGCCTCCTCCTTTATTCCTCCTTACCACCTATTCCTTCCTCCCCCCCCATTCGCCCTTACCCTTACCCACCACCGCCTTCACCAAAGGTGTAAAGCTCATTTTTGGCATAACTTCTTGTACATCTCATTGTTGCAATGGATCCATTGTTTCCCTATTTAAACAATTTTTTTTCCTTTCCCGTCCACGAAGTATATCAACATCAAATACAGTGAAAACAGGGGTTATACCATGGGGGAGGGACAAACAAAGCAACAAAGAAATAACCTCTAAATATGTGAGAATACATAGTAAGTAAGAACAAAAAAAAAAACATTTGAGTCCTTATGTTGGGGTTTATATCGCTTCACATAAAAAAATCCTGAAAGAAACAACTGCCTGATAACTAAGTGGGCTAAAGACATAAAAAGAAACTTTTCTGAAGAGGAAAGAAAAGTGGCCACTAGAGACACGCAGAAATGCTCAACCTTCCTAGCCATAAAAGAAATGCAAATCAAAACAACATTGAGATACCACCTCACCCCAGTTAGAATGGCTAACATCAAGAACTCTAATAACAACAGATGCTGGAGGGGATGTGGATAGAAGGGAACCCTGCTGCATTGTTGGTGAGAGTGGAAACTTGTTCAACAACTTTGGAAAGTAGTATGGAGGTTCCTCAAAAGACTCCACATAGAGCTCCCCTATGACCCAGCAATCCCACTTTTGGGCATTTACCCAAATGATCACAAAGAAGACCATACTAAAGCTACCAGCACAACTATGATTATTGCAGCATTATTTCCCATAGCTAAGATATGGAACGAACCTAGATGCCCCTCAGTAGACAGATTTTTTAAATGTGGTGTATATACACAATGAAATTCTATGCCTCCATCAGAAAGAATGACATTGCCCGATTTTTTTGGAAAGTAAGGCAGGCCCAAAGAAACATAGGTCCCATGGTTTCCCTTATTTGCAATAACTAGGATATGTCTGAGACAAGCAGAAATGTTCAGATAAGTTGATGTTAAGCGAAATGTACCCCAAAGTGTCTTGTTATATTCCTGAGCCTCAGTGTTAGTGAGTCACAAAAACAGTCAACTTGTCTGAGGAAACTGTAAGCTACATAGTGACCAGGGATGAATGTGAAGATTTCAAAGAAAGTAGAAATGATTGAGAACTCTAGGATATTTCACAAAATTCAGGCAATCCATGTATGTTCAATCCATGAATGAGCAGGTTTTATTACTGAATGTAAGGAAGATGTGCTGGAGACCTTACATCTGACACAATTTGAGGATTTGCACAATTCCCAATTAGGCTATCTCTGCTTGTTTTGGTCACTTGAATGCAAAGAATCCCAACTCAACTTATGGTCAAATGGTACTTCTCATCCTAGTAGACAGGAGGACTAAATGAAAAACAAAGAGGACTTAGAGTAAGCTGAAAATTAGATTTGCAAAACAGCAAGAAGTGGGTACATGAGAGGGGTAGAGTGGGGTTATGGGGAAATTGGTGGAGAAATGAAGAGGAGAAAAGGGGTGTGAATAATCAGGAATCCAATGTATAACTTGCAAAGTGAAGAAGAGTAAGAGAAGGTTTATAGGAGAAAGATTGTGAGAATATTGACTATTTTGTATTCATTAAGTAGTTTGTTAAATATCAACTCTTTTGTTCAATTATTTAAGAAAAATTAAAGAAAAAATAGAAAATGTGGCATACATACAAAGTATACACTCATTCATCTATAAACAAGAAAGACATATTTCTATTTATTGATAAAAGGCTGGACCCAGTTATCAACTTGTTAATTAAAATAAATTAGATTTATATGCGCCAAAGTTATGTGATTTTTCTCTTATATAGAATTGAATCTTGATGTAAACCAGATGGATTGTCTTGAGAAATACTTCATCACCAGGCAAAATTGATGGAGTGGAAAAGGGGCCTTGATGAGCTTGAGGGAGACCCTGATCAGCATGTTGGCATAACATGTGCCTAAGAAAGGTTAGGACAGAAAAGTAGTCTATTAGTTGGAGTCTTGTTTTTTTCAGTAGGGAAATTACCTAAGAGAAAAGCTCTTCCATACATTAATTCAAAGGGGTTGAGGAAAGTAGGGCTGGGGGTAGAGGCACATAAGTGTGTGACTTCCAGGGGAAACTGTTCTGGCCAGGATTGCTGGAGCTCTAGAGAAAATTAGTAAGTTGTGTTTCGAGGAGTGCACTAGCTCTTTCAACCTTTTCAGAAGACTGAGTTCTATTAGGAATGTGAAGATTCCATTGGATGTTTAGAGAAGATGCTACCTTTTGGGTCACTTTGGAGATGAAAGCAGGTCCCTTGTTGGATTGAAGTTACCTGGGTAAGCCAAACCTAGGAATAATTTGTTTAATAAGGACAGAGGCAACAGTGTCAGCAGTCTCTGATGTTGCAGGATAGGCCTCAATCCATGCTGAAAAAGTATCTATCATAGTTAGAATGTATTTCAGGTGCTTGCATCAAGGCATGTGAGTGAAGTCTATCTGCCAGTCTTCCTCTCAGGTATGTCCCTTTGCTTGGTGTGTGGGGAATGCAGTTGGTCGCGGACCACCCTGTGAGTAGGTAAGAGAACACATGGGACAGGCTTGAGTAATAGACTTTAGTAAGGTAGTTAGGCTAGGACAATGGATTAAAGGTTTAAGAAGGTTTAAGGGGTTTATAAGCAATGTGCAGCAACTAGTGAACCTGGGAAAGAAAACTGTCTACTTGTTTCCCAAGAACAACTTGTCCTTCTAGGGACCACCAGCCCTGTGTTTTCTGGGAGGCTCCCTGGTGGTTAAGAGGATTGAATTGAAGGCAATACCAGAAGAAAGGGAGCTGGAAATTGTCCCTGGATTTTTCTCTAGCTTTGCCTCCTGGTCTGCTTTTGAATTCCCAACTGGAATGGCATCCAGTCTCATCTGGTGTCCCTTGAAGTGAATGATAGCTACCTCTTGGGGGAAGGAAGCTGCTTCTAATGGCTTAAGGATACATTAGGCATCAGTAATGGGAGTTCCTTTGGTGGTCATGGAACCACACTCCTTCCAGATTGCTGCATGCTAATGGAGAATATGATAAGCATATTATGAGTCTGTATACATATTAATCTTCTGATCCTTGGCTAAAATTAAGGCCTTAGTTAAAGCTATAAGTTCTGCCTTTTGTGAGGTTGTGCTAGAGGGCAGAAGGCTGCTTTCAAGAATGGTATAGGTATTAATGATGGTGTAGCCCACAACTCAGCTTCCTGAAGAAATACATGTGGAACTGCCATCGATGTACCAGGTGTCTTCTGGGTCAGGAAAAGGAGTTTCCAAGATACCTGTTAAATGGGGTGTGAATTCCTCCAAGTTCTCAGTAAAGAAATGGGAAGGGGTTAGAATTGGATGGAAGCAGGTGGCTGGATTGAGAGGAGGGCAGCTTTCCAGTGAAAAGTCAGGGTTTTGAATAAAAGTAACATGAAACAGCGTAGGTGGGAAGGGGAAAGGGAAGACAGGGATTTATGAGCCAAAAGGTCCTTTAGTCTGTGGGGAGATTGAGCAGTACTGGGCTGGCCAAAAGTGAGTTGTGTGCTCTCCTATGCTAAGGTGGTTGCTGTTGCCAGAGCTTGAAGACAGGCTGCCAGCCTTTTACCTTTGGCTCTAGTTGCTTTGAGAGGGAGGTCACAGGTCTAAAAGAGGGGCCTGACATTTGTCCAAGAACCCCAAGGTTGGGTAGAGCTATTGCTGGAGCCTGAAAAAGCACTTGCTTCAGAACTTTAAATGGGGTGTCAATGGGTTTTTGGGGCCTGGCAGCTCTGGTAAGGAACACTTGGTTGCCTCATAAAGAGTTTGGCCAAGGTATTCAACTACAAAGGAAGCTCGCAAGTCCAAGGAAAGACAGAATGTCCTCATTGGTCTGTGGGACAGAGAGAGACTTAATGTAGGCTTTTCTATCAAGCGTAATTCTCTCTGTAGGAGTTATGAACAAACCCAAGTATGATACCTCTGGCTTTGTAATCTGGGCCTTGAAGGGAGACTCTCTATCCTTTTGTCAACAGGAAGTTGAGGAGGTCAGCTGTATGTTGGCATGCCAACTCAAAGCAAGGGCTGAAAAGCAAAAGTTCATCCACATACTGGAGAATGACACTAGGAGACATCTGAAGAGAGAGGAGATCCTTTGCTTAGCCTGTCCAAAGAAATTGGGACTGTCCAGGAACACTTGAGGGAGAACTGTCCAGGTTAGCTGTTGTGTCCTTAAAGTGTTCCGGTCCACCCAAGTAAAAGCAAAGAAGTCTTGGCAGTCGGGATGCAAGGGGATTGTGAAGAATGCATCCTTGAGGTCCAGCACTGAGAAGTGGGTGGTACCAGGAAGTATCTGTGAAAGGAGAGTATATGGGTTAAGCACAACAGGATGAATGGGAAGGACTGCAGCATTAATAAAGTGCAGGTCCTGGACTAGGAGATAGTTCCCATTAGGTTTAACTACTGGCAGGAAAGGGGTATTAAAGGGGAAATTAGTAGGTCTGAGAAGTCCTCGTTTAAGAAGGTGATGGATGATGTTTTAAACCTTGCCTGTGTCTAAGGGAAATGGGGTATTGGGAAGTACTAGGGAAATGGATAGGGTCTTTAACTTTAATGACGAAAGAAGTATTGTGTCTAGCCATAATAACAGTGGAAATATCCCAGATAAGAGATTTGATAAGATCTGGAGGTAAAGGGAAAGGATCTTGTTGGGAGGATACAGGTGGAGCTTCATCTAAGGATGAAGTAGAAGAGGTGTAGGCTGTTTGGGAATATGGAATGAGAGGGAGACTTGAAAGTTAGACAGCAAGTCTCTCCCTAGGAGTGGGGTAGGACAGTGAGGTAGGATTAGGAAGGAGTGTGAAAAGGGAACATCTTCTATTTTATATGTAGTGGCCCCATAGTTGGGGGACAGGTAGGTAGGCCATACACACCCACCACCAAGGTCTGGGAGGGAAGAGTCTTACCTGTATATTGAGATAGCACCGAATGAGTCACTCCCATATACAAAAGAAAAGATATTAACTTACTGGATATGTAGAAAAACACCCTGGACTCTGCCATTATGATGGTCTCGTTGTTGGGAGCCAGCCCCACCCTGGGCACTCTAATTCTGTAGCCAAGCAGAGAGTCTCTGATAGGTCTGACTCCACCTGCCTGGGTGGCTGGGATGGGGGAGGGGCTGGCCTACCTTGTGGAGATGAGGAGGGGCAGTCAACTCTCAGCACCATTTATGTTAGGATTTTAAAAAAGAGATGGCCAAGTAAGAACCACACCATGCACATAGTATTCAGGTAAGGAGTAGGTTTATTCATTGTTCCAGCTGGCACCAAGCCACATTGACACTCCACAAAACTGGGAGGGAGAACTTCTGGCCCTGGGCTAGGGCTTATTGCAGGTAGGGGCAGGGAAAGGTGTGGCCAGGTAAAGAGAGGTGGGACCAGGTAAGAGGAGGTGTGGCCATATCAGATTCAGCTGTGACCTCAGCAGATGTGGATGTGGATGTGTTCCAGTTGCCTAGGTAATGCAGGTAGTGGACAGGGTCGGCTCACCATCCAGGAGAGGATTGTACAGTCACCATCCTCCAATGAATATGTGAAATATCAGTCCTATAGCATATAGGGCCTCCATTACTTAGCTTTAAGTACTCTTCTAGGTCATCTTGGGTGCAGTTCAGAACACTTGTCATATTATGCGGTCATCTACTGATCAGAAAGGTTCCCCAGATGCTTCTGATAGTGAGAGGCTGGAAAAGGATGGTCATAGGCATGATCTTCCTGATGTCCTCTAGAAGAACATTATTTAGAAGAAGCTGCCCTACTTTGGTTCAGGCATGGAAAATGTAGGGGCAGTAGGCAGATTCATAATATGAATCTTTCCATTCCTCAGGCTATCTCTTAGAGCATTATTCTGCCCTGGATCACTTTGTGGCAAAAGAATTTAAAAATAATTGAGAATTTCTTCTGGCCCACAATTCTATGGCATCATGCAGAGGATTCAAGAGTTGAGTGAAATCAGTCTCCAACACCCAATTAGATTCTTTTTTTATTACCATTGTTCAGTAGCATTGGGAATCTGAGGAAGTTTTCAGGGCTAGGTTCAGAATAAAGAAAAAGCAGATACTAACTACATGCTGCAAATTATTTGGCCACATAAAGGAAATACACTTAAGGATAACCTGTATTTCACCATGGTTAGTCAATTGGAATAATATAGCAAGGGGTAGCATTACCTCAACTCCAAAAATGCAACTTTGGCCAGAGAAATCTAGACATTGTATAGATTCCATGTTTGATTTGAATCCAAAATATTACACTGCAACCCTGTGATTTCTTTCACCATTCTCTGTTGGCTCTGTACTTTCTTATTTAATACTTGAGAATATTACTATAGCTACTTGTTTTTGCCCTTTGCAATACATTTTTACATATTTTTATTGTGAAAATACTGTACAGAGTGGTTATAATTACATGAACAAGGTAATGAGGACTTTTCTTATCAAACAAGCATTGTTTCCACCTCCTGTTTCCCTAAACCATCCCTTCTCATCTTCCCCCTTCCTGCTCACCCCACCCTGCCCTACCTCCCACCAAAGTTGTAAAGTTCGTTTTCAACATAAAGTTTTGTACATCTCATTGATGTAATAAGTCCATCTGTATCCATATTTAAACAATCCGTTTTATCCCTTCTCCTCCACAAATTATATGAACATCAAATACAGTGAAAACAGGGGTTATTCTTTCTATGTGACTTTCCTCTCAGTGAAGACATTTGCCCACATTACTAAATGGCACTTTTTCTTTTCCCGACTTTTATTTTACAAAAACATTTTACCTTAGAAATTCAGCAACATGTTATTTAACAAATAAGTAATTAACTAAAATCATAGACTGTTAGTACATAAAACACAGATTGTATTGGTGAAGGAACAATTCTATAAGAATATCTGCATATTCACCTACAAAAGTGAACATAGACTATCAATAATTTGATTCTTTAAAAACATGCCACACTGGAAAATATACAAAAGCACTCATTGACAAGTCAATTTGGCCAAACAAAGCATTAAGAGTATCAAAATTTTGAACAGAGAATCATTCAGATGCCTATTTTCTATTTGCAATACATATTTAATTGTAAACTAAATTCACTTAATATGGAATAAAACAACAGAATTTAAGGCTAATAGCCTATAATTCTAACACATGGGTCAATCTCTCCCTGTCTGTGAAAAGACATATTTTACTCTCAATTTTTCTGAGAACATTTTTTTATTTTTGTTTGGTTCTATTTTTGAAAGAAATTGCTCAATGTCTTTGTGTTGTGTGCCTGGTTATTTCTCCTGTTGTCATATCTTTCTTGGCCATGATATTCCAACTGAGAGACTGATTCTCATCACTGTACAATGGTAATATGGAACACAATATTATACTTCAAAAAATGCAATACAATTTCTAATAAAAAGTTTGATTGTGAAGAATTTTTTACGGTCACATGGTCAGCTCTTCTGCTCTCACTCTTTGTAAGAAGGTGGTTTAATTTTTGTTAAATGCCATTTTTGTGTCAAGTTGCTCAATATATTTTTGTACCTGGTTATTTAACTCAATATAACAGCAATATAACTTCTGGTTGCAAAGGAATAAATGTGTCTTGATTGTTAGATATGCAATAACTACACAATGGAAACATGGAACATCATACTTTACTTAAACATACTTGATGTACCTACCTATTCATTACACAGCCATAATGATCATTTTTTTGGGGGGGGTCCAATCGTGGGGCCTGAACTCTTGTCCTGGGTGCTGTCCCTCAGATATTCAGCTCAAGGCTAGCACTCTACCACTTGAACCACAGCACCACTTCCGCCTTTTTTATTTTTGCTTATGTGGTGCTGGGGAATCGAACCCAGAACCTCATGCATGAAAGGCAAGTGCTCTACCACTGAGCCACCTTCTCCACCCCAACAAGGATCATTTTTACCTGGATTTTACCCTGTCAAATACCTAGCCCAGTCCTACCTCTTTCTGCTTATCTCTATAATCCCAGGCATTTCTGTAAGTATTTTAGCTAGATTTGTTCCTCATTTTTTCCATGTCTATTTTTTTAATTTCCACAGAATTAAATTTAGCAAAACCATATCTGAATTGTGATTTCTTATAGCCAACTTCATGGAACTGGATAAAGCACTATTCTCCTCTTAAGTAATTCAAATCCACCCTCCATAACAGTGAGAAAACACAGGCTCTTCACATCACCCACACTGGTGTTTTGATGTAAGTCACTCAGAAGAACAACAGAATGGAATAAAAGTGAATCAATCACAACTGACATATAACCAGTAATTAATTACATATAAAAAACAAGCTACTAAATTCATTTTGGGGTTACTCTGCCAAAACCAAATGTTTAAGAATCTTATGTTCATTTGTCAATCGAAAAAACTAGAAATGAAGCTGTGGTTCAAGTGGTGCAATTTAGCCTTGAGCAAAAGCCCTTAAGTGCCTATGCTTTGAGTTCAAGCTACAAGACACACAAATAAAATGTATTCCCAAATGTGTATGCTTCCATGTTTTTTGAATGTTTAATGAACTTAGGGATGAAAGATGATGAGACCGATTTTGGTCCTGTGCACATCATAAACAAGGAGTTTTATCATCAAACAGATATTCCATTCAAAAACTCAACTGGAATAGTAAGAGTGTTGTAATGCACGGACTACACATACAGTGGAAGAGTTTTGGGGAGCAGTAGAGAAATTGATGCTCTCATGTCCTTGGTAAAGCATGATAGTCTTTCCCCATTTATCACTATCAAACCACTTTGGATGATCTGAGTTCAATCTCAAAAGTCTAGAGATCTTATTTCTGAGAAGAGTTTATGAAATTTCCTTGAATAGCTATTCTTTAATATAAAAGACACAAGTGAACAACTTCACTATCTTAATTACTTATCAAGTAATTGATACCCATCACTTTTGTCCAACCCTTCAACGATATAAAGTTACATCATCTCTACTCAACACAATGAGAGGATGAGAAATGTTGGCTCAGTGTGTGGTTTCCTGTTACACCTAGTGAACTCTTCCGGGAAGGGTTTTTCTATAATTTACAGAGGTTACTTCCAAAGGTTTTCCTATGTTGGGTTTCTTTTTTGTGTGAGTGCCTTAATGCTGGCTGAAGGTTGATTTCTGCTTGAAAGACATCCTCTAATGTTCACTTGGCATTCTGTCATGTCACCAGGTCTATGAAACCTCTAGAGATGTCGCTTCTGGCTAAATATTTGTCTACATTTATTATTCTCACATTTGCTCTGTTTAGGTTCTTGGATGCACAGACAACGGACTTCACAGTAGAAGTCACTGCATATTTGTTATACTTATTAGTTTTCTTTTCTTTTATGTGAGTCAGTTCTCTGATGAATACAGTGGATGCCTTCAAAGTGAGATTTTCTACACTGATATTATCCATAAATTTTCTTTCTTGTGTGTGTTCTATGAATACTCATCCATGCATAACATCGTAGTGAAGGACTTATTTGATATTGTTTCATTCATAATGTTTCTCCTGTGTGTTTTCTGATGAAAATTTAAGTATGACTTCTTGAAAACTTACCACATTTTTTCATTCATAATATTTTTCTCCTGAGTTCATTCAATTTGGAACCATAAGGTATGCCTTCTGGCTAAAAGACCACATATTTGCCAAAAACACAAGGCTTCTATCCTGTTTGAGTTTTCTGATGCATATTGATTTTTCTTGAGGGTGAGACTTGCCATATTTATCACATTCCTAAGTTGACTCATGTGTGTGGATTCTTTTTTTTTATGTTTCAGTATTTTATTATTAACATTACTGTACAATCACATTACAAAACCACAACTACATGCACACGTCATGTTTAAAATGTTTTCTCAAAAAGTTAACCTGTCCTGTTTTTTTATATATTATTTTATTTGTGAAGATACTGTACAGAGGGGTTACAATTACATGGGGAGGATAATGTGTATATTTCTTACCAAGCATTGCAGCCTCCCCGTTTGTTTACCCTTCACATCCCTTCCCAGCCTCCCCACTCCCCCCCATCCCAATCTTTCTCCTTCCCCCCTTCCCCCCCCCCCCCCGCACCAACGTTGTAAATCTCGTTTTGGAAATGACAACTTGTACTTCTCATTGTTGCAACAGGTCCACCTGTATCTTTAAACAACTGGTTTTCCCCATCTCCTCCTCAAGTTATACTGACATCAAATATAGTGAAAGCAGGGGTTATACTGTGGGGGAGGGACATACAAAGCAACAAAGAGATAATCTTATAAGTGCAATAGAAACACATGCATGAAAGAAAAAAACATTAAGATACATATCTAAGGGTTCAATTTCCTGACATCACATTATCTGACCTATTCCGCTTGACTCATAGATATACTAGATATTGCAAATAAGGGAAACCATGGGACCTATGTTTCTTTGGGCATGGCTTACTTCACTTAATATAATTTTTTCCAAGTTTTTCCATTTCCTAACAAATGGCGCAATGTCATTCTTTCTGATGGAGGCATAGAATTCCATTTTGTATATATACCACATTTTCTTTATCCATTCATCAACTGAGGGGCATCTGGGTTGGTTCCATAACTTAGCTATGGTAAATAATGCTGCAATAAACATAGTTGTGCTGGTAGCTTTATTGTGGTCTTGTTTGTAAACATTTGGGTAAATGCCCAAAAGTGGGATTGCTGGGTCATAGGGGAGTTCTATGTGAAGTCTTTTGAGAAACCTCCATACTGCTTTCCAAAGTGGTTGAACAAGTTTATATTCCCACAAACAATGAAGTAAGGTTCCTTTCTGTCCACAGCGGCTCCAGCATCTGTTGTTGTTAGAGTTCTTGATTTTTACCGTTCTAATTGGGGTGAGGTTATATCTCAATGTTGTTTTGATTTGCATTTCTTTTATGGCTAGGGATGTTGAACATTTCTTCATGTGTCTATTGGCCATCCTTATTTCTTCTTCAGAGAAGTATCTCTTTAAGTCTTTCGCCCACTTATTTATTGGACAGTTGTTTCTTTGAGGATTTGTTGTTGGCGGTTTAGTTTTTTGAGTTCCAAGTATATTTTAGATATGAGACCCTTGTCCATTGTATGGCTAGTAAAGATCTTCTCCCAATCGGTGGGCTTTCTATTGATCTTGCCAGCTATGTCATTTGCCCTGCAGAAGCTCTGCAATCTTATGCAATCCCATTTGTCCAACCTTTCTTTGATTTGTTGTGTTTCCGGGTCTCTATTCAAAAAATTTCGGCCTGAGCCAAGGAGACAGCGTTTCTCCTAATCCATCCTGTAATGTTTTCAGAGTGTCTGCTTTGAGTTCAAGGTCTTTGATCCATTTGGAGTTGATTCTGGTGCAGGGTGATATATAAGGATCTAGCTTTAGTTTTCTACATGTAGTTAACCAATTTTGCCAGCACCATTTACTGAAGAGGCTGTCTTTCTTTCATTCTATTGTTTTAGCTCCCTTATCGAAGATTAGATGGCTATAGGTCTGTAGGTTCATTTCTGGGTTTTCAATTCTATTCCTTTGGTCCTGAGGTCTGTTCTTATGCCAATACCAAGCTGTTTTGATTACTATGGCTTTATAGTAGAGTTTGAAATTTGGTATTGATATTCCTCCAGCAGTGTTCTTTCCGTTGAGGAGCGTTTTTGCTATTCGGGGTCTTTTATTGTTCCATATGAATTTTTGGATTGCCTCTTCTATTTCCTTGAAGAATGAGGTTGAAATTCTGATAGGTATTGCATTGAATTTGTAGATAGCCTTGGGAAGTATTGCCATTTTCACGATGTTAATCTTTCCAATGCAGGAGCATGGGAGGCTTTGCCATTTTTTTAGTTCTGTGTTGATTTCCTTTTTCAAGATTTTAATGTTTTCATCATAGAGGCCCTTCACTTCTTTAGTTAAGTTAATTCCTAGGTATTTTATTTTTTGTGGGGCTATTACAAATGGAGTTGCTTTCCTAATTTCAGCCACACTTTTCTCATTGTTGGCATACAGAAAAGCAATTGATTTTGGGGGGTTAATTTTATAACCTGCTACTTTGCCAAAGTTTTGAATCAGCTTGAGTAATTTGGGAGTGGAGTCTTATGGGATTCTTTATGTACAAGATCATGTCATGTGCAAAGAGGGAGAGTTTTATTTCTTCTTTCCCTATTTGGATCCCCTTTATGTCTGCATCTTGTCTTATTGCTGTAGCTAGGCATTCTAATACTAGATTGAAGAGAAATGGAGAGAGTGGGCATCCTTGTCTTCTTCCGGAGTTAAGAGGAATTGGCTTTAGTTTTTCACCATTGAGTATAATGCTGGCTGTAGGTTTGTCATATACAGCCTTTATTGTATTGAGGAATGTTCCATGGATTCCTAATTTTTCCAAAACCTTCATCATGAAGGGGTGTTGAGTCTTGTCAAATGCTTTTTCTGCATCTATTGAGATAACCATGTGGTTTTTATTCTTGCTCCTGTTGATGTGATGAATAATATTAATTGATTTGCGTATATTGAACCAGCTTTGCATCACTGAAATGAATCCTGTTTGATCGTGGTGTATGATTTTTTGGATGAATTGTTGAAGGCGATTGGCTAAATTTTGTTGAGAAGTTTTGCATCAATATTCATCAAAGACATGGGTCTATAGTTCTCTTTCTTTGATGAGTCCCTGCCTGGTTTTGGGATTAGGGTTATGATTGCTTCATAGAATTTGTTGGGTAGTGAGCTTTCTCTTTCAATTTCATTGAAGAGTTGGAGGAGTTTTGGTGTGAGCTCTGCTTTGAAGGCCTTGTATAATTCCGCTGTAAAACCATCTGGTGCTGGACTTTTCCTAGTGGGAGGTCTCTTATTGCTGTTTCTATTTCAATGCTTGATATGGGCCTGATAAGCTGGTTTAACTCATCTTGGTTTAGTTTTGCTAGGAAAAGGTCCATTTCTGTCAAGTTCTCAAACTTATTAGCATAAAGTTTTGAGAAGTATTCCCTTATAACGTTCTGAATCTTGGTTGTTTCCGTGGTGATGTTTCCATTCTCATCTCTGAGTTTATTAATTTGGGTGTGTTCTCTTCTTTTTCTGATAAGATTTTCTAAGGGTCTGTCAATTTTGTCAAGTTTTTGGAAGAACCAACTCTGTGTTTTGTTGATTTTGTCTATAGTTTTTTTGGATTCTAATTCATTTAATTCTGATTTAATTTTGATTATTTCTTTCGGTCTACTGGATTGGGGTTTATCTTGCTGCTCTTTTTCAAGGAGGTTTAGATGTGTCATTAAATTGTTAGTTTCCGATCTCTCCAATTTGTTGATGTAGGAGCTCAGAGCTATAAACTTGCCTCTGAGTACTGCCTTTGCTGTGTCCCAGAGGAGCTGGTAATTTGTGTGTTCATTTTTGTTGAATAGCATGAACATTTTAATTTCCTTTCTAATCTCTTCCATGACCCACTCATGATTCAGCAGTGTGTTGTTCAGCCTCCATGTGATACCGGACTTTCTTTGGTGGCTTTTGGTGTTGAGTTCTAATTTTATTCCCTTGTGGTCAGAGAGAATGCAAGGTATAACTTCAATGTTTCTGAATTTAGACAAGTTTGCTTTGTGGCCTAAAATGTGGTCTAATTTGGAAAACGTTCCATGTGCTGTTGAGAAAAATGTGTATTCTGATGCTGCTGGGTTAAATGTTCGGTAGATATCTGTTAAGTCTAGTTTATCTGTGCAGCTGTTTAGATCTCTGGTTTCTCTGTTGAATTTTTCCCGAGTTGATCTATCTAGTGGGGAGAGTGGTGAGTTAAAATCCCCAACAATTAATGCCTTTGGATCTATATGGGATTTGAGGGAAAGTAGTGTTTCTTTGATAAATTTGGGTGCTCCATTGTTTGGCAAATAGATATTTAAAATTGTAATATCCTCCTGAAAGAGAGATTCTTTAATCAGTATGTAGTGACCTTCTTTAGCTCTTCTCACGAATTTTAATTTGTAGTCTGTTTTATCTGATATTAGGATTGCAACTCCCGCCTGTTTATGAGGGCCGTTTGCTTGTTAGATTTTGTTCCAGCCTTTAACATTGAAAATGTGTTTGTTTTTACGGGCAAGATGTGACTCCTGCAGGCAACAGATAGAAGGGTCGTGTTTTTAAATCCAACTAGACAGTCTATGTCGCTTAATTGGGGAGTTCAGTCCATTAACGTTAAGAGATAGGACTGAGAGCTATTTGGGAGTTCCTTCCATGTTATGTGTGTGGATTCTTTTATGATTGCCTAGCTGTGAATTCAAGGTAAATGACTTGCCATATTTGTTACATTCTTATGGTTTTTCTCCTGTGTGTATTCTTTGATGGATAGTAAGGTATGACTTATGTCTGAAATAGATTCCACATTTGTTACATTCGTAAGGTTTCTCTTCTGTGTTGGTTCCCTGATTAACTGTAAGTTGTGACTTCTGTGTGAAATGCTTTCCATACACAGTACATTCATAAGGTTTCTCTCCTGTGTGTGTTCTCTGATGATGACAAAGTGATGTCTTATGAGTAAAACACTTTCCACATTTGTCACATTCATAAGGATTGTCTCCTGTGTGTATTCTCTGATGGACAGTAAGTATGACTTCTGTCTGAAATACTTTCCAAATTTGTTACATTCATAAGTTGTTCTCCTGTGTGTGTTCTCTGATGAAGAATAAGTTGGTCTTACAGGTAAAATATTTTTTACATTTCTTATATTCATAATATTTCTGTCTTGTGTGTGCTCTCTGATGGACACGAAGGTGTGAATTTCATCTGAAATACTTTCCATATTTGTTCCATTCATAAGGTTTCCCACTTGTGTGAATTCTCTTACTTGTGTTGAGGTTTGATTTCTGGGTGAAGGATTTTTACATTTCTTACATTCATAAAGTTTCTCTCCTGTGTGTGTTCTTTGATGGTTATTAATTTATGACTTCTGGGTGAAAGAGCTTTCATGTGAATTACATGTTTAAAGTTTCCCTCCCGTGTGTGTTCTCTGATGATGATGAAGGGGTGCCTTACATTTAAAAAACCTTTTCACATTTGTTACATCCATAAGGTTTCTCTCCTGTATGTGTTCTCTGGTGAACAGTAAGGTCTGACTTCTGTCTGAAATACTTTCCAAATTTGTCACGTACATAAGATTTCTATCCTGTGTGTATTCTCAGACGCAAAGGGATATATGACTTCATTCTGAATGATTTTACACTTATAGTGCTCTCAGGTGTTTTCCTCCCTCATTGACAAATTTCTTGGGCAAGGAGAGCTGAGTTATCATATTCTTCTCTATATTCGTTATAATCATAGGTGAGATCTATGACACAAACCCAATAATGTTGAAAGAATAGAGTCGATCAGTTTAATATCTTCCCTCTTCCATATTCAAAACATGGAAGCTCATTTGGTGTGGCGCGCGCCTTCTCGACCAGCGAGGAAGAACGAACACCACACCAGGAGTCTTCTCAGATCACGCTTTATTGGAGAGCCTTTTAGTTGATGGGAGAGCTTGAGCATGAGAGAGCATGCACCCGAAACATGGCCGCTTATATAGGGAATAGGAACACGAGTCTTTCTATCATTGGTCGTCTGCCTTTCACCGTCACCAGGTGCCACGGGATTGGCTGGGGACTCTACGTGGCTCGCGCATGCGCAAAGCCCAGGACCCACCGTCCCGCCAAGCACCGCCTGAAAGGGAGTGGTTACCTCAAAGCTGCAAGGGAGTGGGCGCCATCTTGTAATGGCGTTTACCCTGGCTCCCTACAATTTGGACCCTCATAATTTTGACTTAAAGGATCAGAATATCTAAGGGATTGTTTAACTACAGGAGACACACCAGGCGTATATGCAGCTGCCATCTCACCAGGCTGTGTAAAGGGGAGCATGTTCTGACAATGAATGAGCACCATAGTCCTCATGCTTAAGAAGTTCCAATCATTTCTATTCAGCTCTCGCTTCTATTTTGAGGTCAAGTTAGAAGTTGATACTAATCTCACTCGTTGGTCCACTGTGTTAATATTTGTGACAGCTACATCTGGCAGACATCCATCTGGACCTTCCTGGTAATTCTTAATCATATGCTCCATGTTTTGAACCCCTAAAATGAATCATAAAAAGAAAACAAAAACATAAATGAGGTCCAAATACTCTTTAATGTATAGGTTAAGACATTTTCCCCATCTTAACTGTTACAGATTTTAAAATATTAAAGTAAGAATTTATTGATGGGAAATAAATTTCTTTCACCACAATGTATTGATTAGGAAAATAATACTGATATTTTATGATGGAAAATAATTTTGTGTTTCAGTTTTTCTTTTTTATATCAATGGAATAATTTACACAAATTACTAACGTATTTACTGCTAGTGTTTTAGCCTGTATTCTTTAGTATTTAATATTCTTGGGTTTTTTTCAAATATTGTTTTGTTTTTTCTTAGGGGAATAGCTGATTATGTTGTTTCATTTTCTTAAAAAAATTTATATATTGTGCTAATTTACTTCTCAAACCTTAGGTGAAGAGTATTTCCTTTTTTTCCCCTTATTTTTAATAATCTTTTTTATTTTTTTCTTATTTTATTTTATTTTATTTTATTTGAGAACATACTGTACAGAGTGGTTACAATTACATGGGCAGGATAAGGCATATATTTCTTACCAAGCATTGCAGCCTCCTCCTTTGTTTACCCTTCACCTCCCTTCCCCGCCTCCCCCCTCCCCCCACCCAATTATACCCCCCTCCCTCCCCCACACCGACATTGTAAAGCTGGTTTTGACATGACATTTTGTACTTCTCATTGTTGCAACAGGTCCACCTGAATCCTTAAACGACTTGTTTGTCCCCATTTCCTCCACATATTATACTGACATCAAATATAGTGAAAGCGGGGGTTACACTGTGGGGGAGGGACATACAAAGCAACAAAGAAATAATCTTATAAATGCGTTAGAAACACATGCATGAAAGAAACGAAAACATTAAAATACATATTTAAGGGTTCATTTTCCTAACATCACATTATCTGACCTTTTCCGCTTGACTCATACCTATACTATATATTGCAAATAAGGGAAACCATGGGACTTATACTTCTTTGGGCCTGGCTTACTTCACTTAATATAATTTTTTCCAAACCTTTCCATTTCCTAACAAATGGGGAAATGTCATTCTTTCTGATGGAGGCATAGAATTCCATTGTGTATATATACCACATTTTCTTGATCCATTCATCTACCGAGGGGCATCTGGGTTGGTTCCATATCTTAGCTATGGTAAATAATGCTGCAATAAACATAGTTGTGCTGGTAGCTTTAGTGTGGTCTTGTTTGTAAAAATTTGGGTAAATGCCCAAAAGGGGGATTGCTGGATCATAGGGGAGATCTATGTGAAGTCTTTTGAGGAACCTCCATACTGCTTTCCAAAGTGGTTGAACAAGTTTACATTCCCACCAACAATGAAGTAAGGTTCCTTTCTGTCCACATCCCCGCCAGCATCTATTGTTGTTAGAGTTCTTGAATTTTGCTGTTCTAACTGGTGTGAGGTGATATCTCAATGTTGTTTTGATTTGCATTTCTTTTATGGCTAGGGATGTTGAACATTTCTTCATGTGTCTATTGGCCATCCTTCTTTCTTCTTCAGAGAAGCTTCTCTTTAAGTCTTTCGCCCACTTATTTATTGGGCAGTTGTTTCTTTGAGGATTTGTTGTTGGGTGGTTTAATTTTTTGAGTTCCAAGTATATTTTAGATATGAGACCCTTGTCCATTGTATGGCTAGTAAAGATCTTCTCCCAATCGGTGGGCTTTCTATTGATCTTGCCAGCTATGTCATTTGCCCTGCAGAAGCTCTGCAATCTTATGCAATCCCATTTGTCCAACCTTTCTTTGATTTGTTGTGCTTCCGGGTCTCTATTCAGAAAATTTCGGCCTGAGCCAAGGAGACCTAGGGTTTCTCCTATTCCATCCTGTAATGTTTTCAGAGTGTCTGCTTTGAGTTCAAGGTCTTTGATCCATTTGGAGTTGATTCTGGTGCAGGGTGATATATATAAGGATCTAGCTTTAGTTTTCTACATGTAGTTAACCAATTTTGCCAGAACCATTTACTGAAGAGGCTGTGTTTCTTCCATTCTATTGTTTTAGCTTCCTTATCTAAGATTAGATGGCTATAGGTCTGTAGGTTCATTTCTGGGTTTTCATTTCTACTCCATTGATCCTGAGGTCTGTTCTTATGCCAATACCAAGCTGTTTTGATTACTATGGATTTATAGTAGAGTTTGAAATTTGGTATTGATATTCCTCCAGCAGTGTTCTTTCCGTTGAGGAGCGTTTTTGCAATTCGGGGTCTTTTATTGTTCCATATGAATTTTTGGATTGCCTCTTCTATTTCCTTGAAGAATGAGGGTGGAATTTTGATAGGTATTGCGTTGAATTTGTAGATAGCCTTGGGAAGTATTGCCATTTTCACGATGTTAATCTTGCCAATCCAGGAGCATGGGAGGTTTTGCCATTTTTTAAGTTCTGTGTTGATTTCCTTTTTCAAGATTTTAAAGTTTTCATGATAGAGGTCCTTCACTTGTTTGGTTAAGTTAATTCCTAGGTATTTTATTTTTTGTGGGGCTATTACAAATGGAGTTGCTTTCCTAATTTCAGCCACACTTTTCTCATTGTTGGCATATAGAAAAGCCATTGATTTTGGGGGGTTAATTTTATAACCTGCTACTTTGCCAAAGTTTTGAATCAGCTTGAGTAATTTGGGAGTGGAGTCTATGGGATTCTTTAAATACAAGATCATGTCATCTGCAAAGAGGGAGAGTTTTATTTCTTCTTTCCCTATTTGGATCCCCTTTATGTCTGCATCTTGTCTTATTGCTGTAGCTAGGCATTCTAATACTAGATTGAAGAGAAATGGAGAGAGTGGGCATTTTTGTCTTGTTCCTGAGTTAAGAGGAAATGGCTTAATTTTTCACCATTGAGTATAATGCTGGCTGTAGGTTTGTCATATACAGCCTTTATTGTATTGAGGAATGTTCCATGGATTCCAAATTTTTCCAGAACCTTCATCAGAAAGGGGTGTTGGATCTTGTCAAATGCTTTTTCTGCATCTATTGAGATAACCATGTGATTCTTATTCTTGCTTCTGTTGATGTGATGAATAATATTAATTGATTTGCATATATTGAACCAGCTTTGCATCCCTGAAATGAATCCTGTTTGATCATGGTGTATGATTTTTTGGATGAATTGTTGAAGTCGATTGGCCAAAATTTTGTTGAGAAGTTTTGCATCAATGTTCATCAAAGAAATGGGTCTATAGTTCTCTTTCTTTGATGAGTCACTGCCTGGTTTTGGGATGAGGGTTATGATGGCTTCATAGAATGTGTTCGGTAGTGAGCTTTCTCTTTCAATTTCATTGAAGAGTTGGAGGAGTATTGGTGAGAGCTCTGCTTTGAAGGCCTTGTAAAATTCCGCTGTAAACCATCTGGTCTTGGACTTTTCTTAGCTGGGAGATCTCTTATTGCTGTTTCTATTTCAATGCTTGATATGGGCCTATTAAGCTGGTTTAACTTGTCTTGGTTTAGTTTTGGCATGTCAATATTTGCTAGGAAAAGGTCCATTTCTGTCAAGTTCTCAAACTTATTAGCATAAAGTTTTGAGAAGTATTCCCTTATAATGTTCTGAATCTTGGTTGTTTCCATAATGATGTTTCCATTCTCATCTCTAAGTTTATTAATTTGGGTCTGTTCTCTCCTTTTTCTGATAAGGTTTGCTAAGGGTCTGTCAATTTTGTTAAGTTTTTGGAAGAACCAACTCTGTGTTTTGTTGATTTTGTCTATAGTTTTTTTGGATTCTAATTCATTTAATTCTGATTTAATTTTGATTATTTCTTTCGGTCTACTGGATTGGGGTTTATCTTGCTGCTCTTTTTCAAGGAGGTTTAGATGTGTCATTAAATTGTTAGTTTCCGATCTCTCCAATTTGTTGATGTAGGAGCTCAGAGCTATAAACTTGCCTCTGAGTACTGCCTTTGCTGTGTCCCAGAGGAGCTGGTAATTTGTGTGTTCATTTTTGTTGAATAGCATGAACATTTTAATTTCCTTTCTAATCTCTTCCATGACCCACTCATGATTCAGCAGTGTGTTGTTCAGCCTCCATGTGATACCGGACTTTCTTTGGTGGCTTTTGGTGTTGAGTTCTAATTTTATTCCCTTGTGGTCAGAGAGAATGCAAGGTATAACTTCAATGTTTCTGAATTTAGACAAGTTTGCTTTGTGGCCTAAAATGTGGTCTAATTTGGAAAACGTTCCATGTGCTGTTGAGAAAAATGTGTATTCTGATGCTGCTGGGTGAAATGTTCGGTAAATATCTGTTAAGTCTAGTTTATCTGTGCAGCTGTTTAGATCTGCAGTTTCTCTGTTGAGTTTTTGCCGAGTTGGTCTATCTAGTGGGGAGAGTGGTGTGTTAAAATCCCCAACAATTAATGCCTTTGGATCTATATGGGATTTGAGGGAAAGTAGTGTTTCTTTGATAAATTTGTGTGCTCCATTGTTTGGCGAATAGATATTTAGAATTGTAATATCCTCCTGAAGGAGAGATCCTTTAATTAGTATGTAGCGACCTTCTTTATCTCTTCTCACGAATTTTAATTTGAAGTCTATTTTATCTGTTATTAGGATTGCAACTCCCGCCTGTTTATGAGGGCCGTTTGCTTGTTAGATTTTGTTCCAGCCTTTAACCTTGAAAATGTGTTTGTTTTTACGGGCAAGATGTGACTCCTGCAGGCAGCAGATAGAAGGGTCTTGTTTTTTAATCCAACTAGACAGTCTATGTCGCTTAATTGTAGAGTTCAGTCCGTTAACGTTAAGAGATAGGACTGGGAGGTATTTGGGAGTTTCTGCCATGTTTTCCACCTTCTTGGCGGCTGTGAAAACTGGGTTCTTCCTAAGGTTCTTGGATTCTCAGTTTGTGTGCAGTTCCTTGGCCTTTTTTGCGTTCTTGTTGGTTTTCTATGTGTAGGACATCTTTAAGAATCTTTTGCAGGGCTGGTTTGGTGGAGATGTATTGTTTCAATTTTTCTTTGCTATGGAAGGTTTTTATTTGGCCTTCAGTTATGAAGGAGAGTTTAGCTGGGTACAGTATTCTTGGTTGATAGTTGTTTGTTTTTAGGGCATGGCATAAGTCATTCCAGGCTCTTCTTGCTTTGATTGTCTCTGCTGAGAAATCTGAGGTAATTCTAATTGGTTTCCCTTTATAGGTGATTAACCTTTTCTCCTTGACAGCTTTAAGGATCTTTTCCTTGGTCTGGGTTGATCCTGTGTGGATTATAATGTGACAGTGTGATTTCCTATTCTGGTCTGGTCTATTTGGGGTTCTAAAAGCTTCTTGTATCTGAATAGGCCTATCTTTTTGTATGTTTGGGAAGTTCTCTGCTAGGATCCTGTTAAACAAATTTCCTAGACCATTAACTTCTGTTTCTAGGTGCTCCTCTACACCCATTATCCTTAGATTGGGCCTTCTGATGGTGTCTTCCAAGTGTTGGATAGACCTATCATATTTCTTGGACTTGTCTTGGATGGTTGTATGTTCTTTCTCTATAATATCTAGGCTGTCTTCAATCCCTGAGATTCGATCTTCTGCATGGTCTAACCTGCTGTCAAGACTCTCTACTTTGTTTTTTATCTCTTTTCCTTCTAATTGGTCAGCTTTGATGGCTTCAAGTTCTTTGTTGAAGCTCTGTTTTAGGTCTTGTATGAATTTCTTTACTTCCTTAATTTGGTGTTCAGTGTTTGTTCTCAAATCACTTAGTTGATTGGTTATGGTTTCTTTGGACTCCCATTCCTTCTGTTGGGTTCCATTCAGCATTCCCTTTGTGGTCTCCCTAACTTCCTTCAGCTCTTTGTTAATGGATTCCATGAATGCCTTTAGTGATCTTTGTGTATTCTCTACCTCGTCTCTGTCAAACTTTTTTTTTAATTTAAATTTTATTTTATTTTATTTGAGAACATACTGTACAGAAGGGTTACAATTATATTGGCAGGATAATGCATACATTTCTTACCAAGCATTGCAGCCTCCTCCTTTGTTTACCCTTCACCTCCCTTCCCTGCTTCCCCCCTCCCCCCCACCAATCATACCCCCTCCCCGCCACACCGACATTGTAAAGCTTGCTTTGACATGACATTTTGTAATTCTCCTTGTTGCAACAGGTCCACCTGAATCCTTAAACGACTTGTTTGTCCCCATCTCCTCCACATGTTATTCTGACATCAAATAAAGTGAAAGCGGGGGTTACACTGTGGGGGAGGGACCTACAAAGCAACAAAGAAATAATCTTATAAATGCGTTAGAAACACATGCATGAAAGAAACGAAAACATGTCCAGACCTCTTCCACTATGGGCTCAATGCATTCCGTGATCAAGAGCTGAATTGGCTATGCAAATGGCTAAGTAATTTTTCAGTGAGTAAACCTTCAGAGAGAGTTCTTTTCAAAGTCAAGTGACCTGTGTTAGGAGCTTAAGTTTCAACATTGAAGAAGACAGACATGATCTGACCTTGTAGACATTTGTAAATTTCAGAAAGAGAGACATTTTACACAGAAAACGTTGTAAATGTAAAAAGACTGAAAAGGAGGAAATCAGAGCAATTCACCCCAAAGCTAATTTGGGAAACAGTCCTAGTGAGTTTCAACTTCCTTAGGAAAGGCCATGAAGCTGGTGATTTTAATGGCAGAATCATCTTCTTATTAACATGGAAGCTAGGAAGGCCAAGATGGTGATGTCAGATTGATCTGGGGCTTTCTTCCCTGTTTCTCTAGCACTCTCTAATAAACTTATCAGTGCATTCTTTCATCCATAGGAGGCAACTACTACAGGACTTGAGACAGACTACCAGTACTATTTGCTTAGCAGCTTTACTGATAATTTTCAGATAGTGGCTCTTGGTTTCTGCCCAGGGCTGGTCTTAGTCTGTGACATTCCTGATTATGCCTCTTACATAGCTGGAATGAGAGACTTGAGACACATTGGCCTCTCTTTTCTTACAAGAACTTTAATCCTATCCTTAAACTCTACCCTCTCGATCTCATCTAAGCCTAACTGTAAGTACCATCACATCAAAGGTGAAGCCTTCAATGTATGGATTTTAAGGAGTTGTAAATAGTCAGTCCATATTACTCTTTAAAAAAATTACATTGGAAATGATATGAAGAGGTGGATGGATGAAGGGGGATGACAAAGGAAAGATAGAGGAAAATGTGTTTTGTTCTGTTTGTTTTTCTCATTGGTGGTCTTGAACTCAGGGCCTCATGTTTGTGATACATGCTCTCCACTACTTGAGTCATGACCTCAGAACATTTTGCTTCTTTGTTACACATAGAAATGTAGTTTACCTCCACACCTGATTTGAATACAATCCTTATACGTCTACCTATCTTGTAGCTGGGATTACAGGTCTAGGTTGCCATGCTTTTATTTATTTCTTGAGATAATGTCTCACTACCCTTTTTTTGGTTAAACTTGCTTTTAACTGTAATCATCTTGTCTTTGTCTCTAGAATGGCTGTCATTACAGGTATGAGCCATCATGCTTGCCTCTGGAGAGACATTTATGGAAGTTTTGAACTACTGTACCTAAAATAGCTGATTAACAAAAATTATGTCTAACATTTTTGGCACTTAGGGACAAGATAGCATTGCAGACAAAAGAGATGCAGGAGAGAGAGCAAACGAGCTTTATTAAGACAAATTTATAACTTCAGACTTAATGCTAATGATTAGAAAACTAGTGGTGGGCTTTAAGCGGGAGCCACATAATACTATTTGTGCTTTTCTAATAAAGTAGTGTTAAGTAAGTCTGAAGGCATATTAGGGATTATTGTAGTACATCTAGGAAATAGTTGTGTTTTGTGCTGCATCACTGGTAACAAAGAAACAAATGAACCAATGAGACACATTAAGGGCTAAGCAATAATTGACCTGCGGCCAGGTAGTTGTGTAACTACATGGAGCTTAGTGTATATCCATATTTCTGAATTGAGCTTCTCACAAAATATCACCACCAAATAGTTAGACAGGGATCATTCAGTGGAACCAAATCCAAAAGTCTATTTCTGGACTTTTTTAAAACTTTTTTTTTCTGGATTTTTTATTAAAACATCTGTCTTCTTAGGCTCAGAAGAGTACTGTGTATTACGACCTCAGATTCTATCAGGATTAACAAACTGAATTTATTTTTAGCACTACCAAAAAGGACAGTAGAATTTTTACCCCTCCCACTCAGAACTGGATTGGGGTTCTTACTTGATCTTCAGTAGAGGTTTCAGAATTAAATACACAGTAGAAATTTAGACGTGGTGACAAGAAACATAGTTCATCTATTTAGTTTAGATCTGCCTTAGTTAACTCTGGGGGGGGTGTGAATATCACATTTTGATATTGTTACAAACTTTCTCTTGTTAGGACAGTCCATGCTTCCTGGCTTACCTCCTTTGTATTACTGAGTCTTTGTAGTTTCTGAGACAGTAGTGTTAGACTCGCCAACACTACTCTAGCATCACATTTCAGAAATTCCAGTGAACACATCCATCCTTCAGTACCTTATCCCCTATCAAACTCCTTGTGAGTGATCTTATTCTCAATAATCAAACTGAAAAAACAAAAACAAAAACAAAATTTGAAAAACAGCTGAACCACTACCTCACTCTACTCTAAAACTCGCTACCACATTGGGATTAGCGTGGTCACAACCCCAAAATCCTGAATCTGCTGATCTGTTTTCTCTGTGAACTTGGACCCACTTAACCAATCACAGACTAATGCAGGTGCTGTAAAGGTATTTTGCAGATGTAGTTAACACTTACCACTATTTCACATAAATGAACTTAACCTTGATATTATGGGTGGAACTGATAGAATAGATTGCAAGGTCTCAAGAGAAAATAGTAGGTTTTTCTAAAGAAGATGAAATTCTGCCTCAAGATTTCAGATCAATCCTTAATGGAGAGTTTCCATTCTGCCAGCCTGAGCTTCCAGATTAGAGATTTGATGATTGTCAGCCTCAGCAATCACGGAAACCAATTCCTGGAAGTAAATCTCTCTTCTTGTCTCTCTACACCACACACACACACACACACACACACACACACACACACACACACACACACACACACACACACACACACAGAAGAGTCAGCCATCTATATCTGTGGTTTTTATGTCTGTGGGTTTAAGCAATTACAGAAGGAAAATAAGTGAAAAAGACCACTTGTACTAAGCTGGGGCAGGCTTATCCTTCTTGATATTGTTCCCTAAATAATACAGTGTACTAATTGTTTACATATCATTTACATTGCATTAGGCATCATTAATGATTCTGCGATGGCCTAGAGTATTGAGGAAAATGTTTATAGTCTATGTGTAACTACTACACAACTTTCGAAATGATATATTTTAGAATGTCCACAGATTTTGATATGTGTGGAGAAGTAATTCCAGGAGCTAATCCCCTAATGCTAAATACTGATGAACATGCATGTGTGCTCCTATTCACTCATGCTTGAACACACACACACACACACACACACACACACACACACACACACACATTGCCACATCTCTGTTCCAGGTATGGATCTGTTTTCCAGGAGACCCCTGATGGGAATAACACATCTCCATTTTTTGCACACTAAGCAATATAGATGTGGAAGTCCATCCTCATAACCCATCATAAACTGGAAAAAGCAAGCTGACAACCCATTTAGTATTCCTTACTTCCTGAACATCATAGCTTAGCAGCACAGTACATTGTAACTGCTTTGATCATGCAACTGGCTGAGATCTATCACTTACTACTTCATTCCTAGCATCATGAGACAGAACCATCTGGCATCTTCCTAGCTCAGGAAAATATCCACATTAAAATTTCAAAGTTTGGTTTCCACTGAATATGTATCCCTTGCATACCATGCTAAAGTAGAAATGTCGAAGTTGAACCATCAGAAGATGAGGCTCATTTATTGTTAGTTCCATGCCAATGAGACTCTTGATGTATCAGACAACCCTACATTCACTTCAGACTATGCCTCTGATGTCCAACTATTTTCCTTTATCCTGTTTGAATTTCATATTAAATTAGCATAATCTCAAAGGAATGATTATGCTAATATATTTGTTCCTGTTTACTTATTTATGCTAACTGAAAATTCACAACCTTGATTAAACTTAACATCGGCTGGAAACATTCTTCTGCAGGCCACACACATGAGGGTGGCTGGAGAAAGTCACTAGAGAGACATACTGATGACTTCAAGTGAAATGTATGATAAAAAGTCAAGTGAGACCTATTGATGCTATTTGTCCATTCATATTCCCAGTGCTCTAAGTAGCTACAATGTTCATTTTTCTTCATATAGCCATTATCTCTTTGGCTTCCTGCATCCTAAAGAAAACTGGAATAATAGAAAGAAAACTCCCATAATGTCAAAGTTACTGGGGGTTTACCCGGTCTGATGAGCCAATCTCAAGCTCCTGTAATGATCATCAATGTAGAGTTCCTTTTGGTCAAAGGAGTTATCTCTTCTTAAAGTCCTTGGGGTGCAGAGGGTGAGGGAGATTTACATTAACCCTCACAAACCACAGCAGGCCAGTGATAGGAGAGAATGGATACCGAGTTACATTTTAATTTCTTCATAGCTTTGGCTCTTGAGCACCCACTGGATGGTTCACTTTCATAAGAATCTCCAGGAACGCCATTCTAGGAGATAAAAGTTTCCCATGGATATGCACCCATATCCAAGTTCATAGGTGGGGGATTCCATGTTGTTAATACAGAACCTTTATAGCCTTATAGTCCTGTCTGAAGATATTCCTGATAGTTTTGTAATCAATTGTACCCTCTTGCAGGTGCAGGGGTCTCTTTTTAATTTTCTTCTGTTTCTCTAACATTAATAATAACCTGATGCTTCACTATTTTTATTGACATTCAAGCATCCTGAAGTTTCTCCTGTATTAAAAGTCTGTTTTTTATTTAATTTCTACCCACTATTACTTTCCATATATACATATGTATATATATATATATATATATATATATATATATATATATGTTCTGTGTTGGGAAAATACTGTACAGAGGGTTACCGTTACATGAGCAAGGTAATGAGTACATTTCATATCCAGCATTGTTGCCTCCTCCTTTGTTTTTCCCCTATCATCCCTTCCCTCCCATCTCAACAACTACACTCCTCCCCTTCACTCTACCCCACCCCCACCTCCCCAGCTTCCTGCCTAAATTGTAAAGTTCGTTTTTCAACATAGTGTCTTGTGCATCTCATTGTCACAATGGGTCAACATGTATCCCTTCTCATTCCAGTGTCACTCAATATTTTTTGTATTCAAATTCTCTAAATCTTGTTTTCTTATCTTCTCTTAAATCTCATCCAAAAAAGCTTTCTTTCCTCCGTCCAACACAATGATTTTGGTCAGAGAGCCAGTGGTCTCCAAGGTATCTCAACATGGTCTCAACCACGTGGCCTATGATCAAATGGATATGACAGTGGCTCTTATTATTATTTTGCTTTTTAATTTTTAAAAATTATATTAAGTAGTTGCTCAAAGGAATTGTCAGTTAACAAAGCATATTATGAAATACATCTTTATCAGTGTCACCCTTCCAAAATTCTCATCCACTCTTCTCAACTTATTCTTAATTTTTAAATTCAACTCTAACCCTCACCCTTGGGATTTCCTGCCTTCTCTTTGGTTTCCTTGTGTGGAGGATCTCAGAATTTCTATTTGCATTTCCTATCTTTTCCTCTGTACTCACACCTTTGAATAGTACCATTTATCATGAGGACTGCCTCCATGTTTTCTTTCCTGAGCTCCAGGCTCCTGTTCTTCTCCCTCTTTCTTTCAGTCTCATCTGCCTATATTTCAAATAGAAGTATCTGTATACAAAGGGTAATTCATACAACAAGAGGAAACATTTCTAAATGCAATCAAGTGTCTTAGCCTCACTCATTCCACAGGTCCTTTGAGGACTAGCTGTGACAATATTTCACATGATCTTCACTCCATGCTGGAAGTTAAAGGACTACCTTTAGTGGAATTTTACTGTCCTAGATCCAATAGAAACATGAAGAGAAAAGTGAAAGAGGCCTGTGTAATCCTCAGCTGTACAGATTCTGCTTTACACCTTGGCAAAGTAAGACAAATAATATAGACTAGAATTGAGTTGCTTGAACACTTCCAGCTCCAAGAAATTCCAGGAAGTGTATCATTTCTAGTATTGCAACAAAGAACAAGTGCAAAATTTTGTTTTTATTTGTTTAAAAAATAAGAAAATGAAAGTAAATCCTAGCCAAGAGTTTCAATGCTAATTTTATTACTTATATATAATAGTTTTTTTGTTTGTTTGTTTTTTGTTTTTGGTCTGATCGTGAGGCCTGCACTCTGGGCCTAGGCACTGTCCCTCAGCTCTTCAGCTCAAGGCTAGCGCTCTACCAATTTGAGCCACAGTATCATTTCTGGCTTTTTTCTTTTTGCTTATGTGGTGCTGAGGAATCGAATCCAGGGCGTCAGGCATGCAAGGCAAGCGCTCTACCACTGAGCCACCTTCCCAGCCACTATGTAATAGTTTTGTAATGCCTTATAAATTATGATTATTAAAAGTCTTCTAACCACAATAATGAGAGTATTACATTGGTAAAGAGGAACATACACAAGAAACAGTCAACAGTTCATTATAATTATGTAAGCAATTCCTAAAGTAGTCAGATGTGTACTAATAAAATGAGCAACAATAAATTTTATACATTAGTAATGTCCTTTCGGTAATCATAGAGATAAAACAGTTTATTCTTATAATGAAAGAATACTTTAAATACAAAAGAATGTTAAGTTATTCATAGATATGTCTAAAGTAATATGGAAGTAAATTTAAGACTTAACTTTGAATTAAGTTTGATTAAAATTGTAATGATTTATTATTCTTGAGGGTAAAGAAAGAAGAACCATTTAAAAAACAAATCATTGTAAATTAATTTGGAATACAGAGCAAGAAAAAAACAAGTAAAATTCCAAACAACATATAATACTAAGTGAACTTGAGATCTTACAACAAATTATAAAATAACAATAGGCACTATATGAAGATCTATGTAACATCAAAATAGAATTGGAGTAAATAGAAGGAAAAGACCAATGTGTATGAAGTATTCAGAGTCTAGAAAAATTTTGGTTTCAGTTGAATTCAAGATGTAAATTTTATCATACACATTTCCAAGGGTGAAAACATTTCCATTATAATGACTAATTCCTATAACCCTAGCTACTCAGAAGGCTGAGCTCTGAAGAGGATGGCTCAAAGCCAGCATAGTCATGAAATCTATGAGACTCTTATTTCCATTTAACCACCAAAGATGCTGAAAGATGAGTTGAGACTCAAATGACAGAACAATAGCCTTCAAGGATAGTGCCTAGACTCTGAGTTTCAATACCAGCACAAAAATAAAATAAAATAAAATAATAAACAAAATGCCTCCATGAATTAATGATTTACATGGGAGTTCTTGATCTCTCCCCTTTTGCCAATATATTTTAGACCAAGTGCTGCCTTTGCCGGAACCTATATGATATTATATGATTATTTCTTGGATTAGGGAGGCAGAAATTACAGAATATCTACAAGGAGGGTGATTATTTTGGTTTAAGAGTCAATTCAGGAAAAAAAGTAAAAAAAAATTATAAAGGCAAAAATATGAGAAAATTCATTACTTGGAGGGAAATATCCATTGTATATGTGGATATGTCATAATGACATCCCTGTCTTATGAAATCCTTTTCACAAGATATAGTCATAAAAAGAAGGGCATGATGTGCACAGAACTTAACATAAAATTGATATTTAAAGAAATCACATCTGAACATGCAAAAAAAAAAAAAAAAAAAAAAAACTTCAGAAAAGACTGCTACAGTCTTTTCTTCCCAACCCGGTCCCAGGCACCATCTCCAGGGAAGAAGCTTAAGTGATCATTTACATTGGATTCTAGAGCTGTGCTTTTGAATTCCAAAAGGATTAGTTATTGACAATTCAACATTGCCTGTGTTTTACCTGAATTATGTCTCTCTGCTGCCCTCATCTGGTATACACCAATTCTACTACTACAGCCAAGGACATTCATCTTGGGGGAGGAGGTAATGGGAGGGAGCAAATTGCTCTGGTCACATCATGAGCCATCCAAAATGACTTAAAATGGTAGATTCTTTCTACCAGTCCTGGAAAGCAAAAAAGAAAAAAAAGTTAAATAGACATAGCCAAATGACACCAGATATGTGTGTCTGCTGTTATGAAGCAGAAACTTGGAAATTTTCACTGACATTAGAATTCTCAACATTAAACAGATCAACTACATTTTCTCTTCTAAAAAGCAGAGCAATTATAGACAGTTATTGAAACCATATTCTCAAGCTATGTTCATGTAGGCATACTTGCCATACTGTACTTCAGTATGCTGAACTTATTTGATACGTTGCATTTCTGCTAACTGCTTTTTTGACTAGAAATCTTATTCTGACTGAGATGAGTATCAACCTATATCTCATTGCAGGAATTTGTACTGTTCTCACTTGTCATGTTTTTCTTTACTTGGCTATCTATTCCTGTTGATATTATTGCATGGTTTTTATTTAAGTTTTTATAACAAATAGTTTTTGTGTGTAAATCTGATACTCAATATTACTCAATATTACTAACCACATCTCCTAAAGCCACTTACTCTTTTGAGAAAAAGGAAGCTTCACATATCAAAATATTGAAAAACTTTTATATACATATTTATAGCCTTCATTATCTTGGGCATCACTGAAATAAAAGTTGGGAGACATCTGATTCTATTTAGTTAGTATAGATGATGAATTAGGTAATCACTCTTTTGGGGAGTTTTGTTTTCATAAAAAAGTCTATTTGGGCTTATGGTCCTAAGACCCGCTGTCACCTATATCTTTATTATTTTCAATTTAAAACTTTCTGGAGTTAAAGCTGCAAAATTCTCAATGATTCTCAACTTGATTAGTTCATCTGCAGTAGTATTTGAGAACGGATTTATTCTCTCAGCTTTAGCTTTAGTGGAATCACACTGATTCCTTTAAAATACTATGTGTAAGATAAAAAAAGAAATTCTAGTGCATCTACAAAGCATTGAAGTACAATATATTTTTCTCATAATTCATCCCTGTATCCTGAGAGTACCTGTATACCAATACTCCCCACGAAGAATCCAAACTTCTGATGTAGTAATTGCATGTGACATTAGCAGCAAACTGGGGTAAAATGTAAGGGGAAAATGTGAGCATGAGAGAGGGATGCAAGTCTGGGATAAACATTCTGGGAACATACCACTGCTGAAAAGTGAGGAAAGGAGGGCAAGTAAGTGATGAAGTATTTCCAATTATAGAAATATACAAAATTCAAGGGGGGATGGGAGAGTGGGAGAGAGAAAAAAGGGAGAGAGCTAAACAGAAAAACAGAGAGAGGAAGAGAGGGAGACAGGTTGAAAGAGTGGGAGAGAAAGAGAGAGACCAAAACATGGAAAGGGAAAGAGAGCACTAGGGAAAGGGAAAGGAAGAGATAGGAGGAAAATGGAGAGAAAGAAGGAGAGTGAAAATGAAAGGGAGCAAGAGAAGGAAAGAGAGAAGGAAGGAGGGCAAGGAGAGAGGGCAAGGGATCAGAGAGGATGGAGGAGAGAGCGAATGAGGGGGGGGGGATAAAAATGTTTCTGGTAGAATAAGGCTAGTACTTAGTATTTGTGCCTGGAAAGAATGAAAGGTAGCATCAAACATGAAAGCCTGTTGACATTCTCCAAATATGTTTATTCTTTCCATATGAACCTCTCAAATCCTAACTCACATTATCTTTTGGCCATCATGGAATTTTAAAACAGGGCCAACATTTGTTTTTTTTTTTTGTTTTTGTTTTTGCCACGTCATTAAACAGGCGAGATTTTGTCCTTTGTTCTTTGCCTTTCACATTGATGAGTAAAGCATACAACTTACAACATCAGCGAAGACCCAGACCTTCCCATTATTTTCTGGAAACAGTCACCCAGAAAACCTAAGTCACCATATTTAGTTCCACCATCATGAATCTCTCTTCTGGCGAGAAATCCCTGTGCATTTGCTCTCACCAATGAGCCAGTTGGGCCCCATCCCTCAAGTCATCCATGGGCTGGGACCTCCATGTGACTTCATTTCTCAGCTCACGGTGACCAGCAGCTTTTTTCTTTTCTTTCCAGGTGAGAGACCACATAATATAAAACAGTGAGAAGTTATGGTCCCAGTCCCTGAGGACTGTTGTTTTATCCCTGGATGTTGAGTAGTGGTTTGAGATGAAACAGGATATAACTGGACCATCCTGAATCTGAGGAAAGCTATTGAAATGTTGTTCTATGTATGAGCTGCTCTCCTGGGAATCACTTCACTGAATGAAAATCATGTTAAACTTTTAAAATTGCAGATCTGATTACTATTCATCATCTTTAACAATTTATATTGAACTTCTAATAACCTAGGCAAAATGGAGACAGATGTTATCTGTGGGCAGATAGAACATTTTTCTTCTTTCTGCACTTCACTAACTTGAACATCGAACTTAGACCAGCTGACCCTGTTATAAATTATATATATTGGTAATTGCATTTCCTGAAGTTATGATTTTCCATTTGTGAGATTTTGTGACTAAGGATATTCCATTTTAAGACCTGTATTGCTTGAGAGCAAGGACTGGTTTTGATTACCATCTTCTTAGGAACCCAGTCCACAATCTAGCCTTAAATTATGTAATCAAATACCCGCTGTGGATCTGCCACCTGACCCTGACCCTATGTAGGCCCCACCACCTAAGCCACCATTGGGTGCCATGCCTCCTGTCTCTCTTTAGGTCACCATGGCATCTCTCTTCAACCTTCCATGAGAGTCAATCTGGTTTGTGGAGATTGTTTTTCTGCTCTTTTACCCTCAAGGCTCAGTCTCCTAACAGTATTAAGTATATTCGAGGTGGCAAGTTTTGTGGGGACATGTGTCACAATCACCGACTTTCTAATAAAGACTCCTGATTCAACTTCTCCAAAACAAACAAATAAACAACTTCTTTTTTTTGTTTGTTTGTTTATCTGTCTTTGTGAGGGCAAGGAGAAGGCACTGAAATGGTGGACAATGCAGGGAAATACTCAATAGATGGGATACTTTGTTAAAAATGAGCTCTACAACTTGTGGGCAGGGATTGGAGGGAAAAACTGGAAGAGAGCCAAGGAAGGGGTTATATTGTCCAAAAAGAAATGTATCTTTAACTGACTTACGTAACTGTAACCCCTCTGTGCATCACCTTTACAATAAAAATAAAAAAGAAAGTTTTTCTTTGGTGATGAGTAGCATCCTGAAAAAAATCTGAGAAGATGTGTAAGTGACCTCTCCCAGGTCAAACAGGAAAGACTAAATGCTAGAGACAGAGGCTTGAGAGTGAAATTTGAAAGCAAAGATTCTGAGTATATGCTTCTTTTAATGCCTTCAAGGAAATCTGTCTTGAAATAATAGCTTAAATAGTAACATTTTGAGGGAATTTACGTGAGAAGATTGGAATACAAACAGAGAAACTGATTAATGGGAAAATGTAAGGAAATGGGAAAAAAGAAGAAAAACCAACTTCCCCAAATTGCACAGGAAGGGATATTAGATATATTTTTTAGTTTGCAGAGGAGGGAAATTTTGAAAGGTGTTTCAAAAGAACAAGAATCCCAAACAAGAATAATTTTGATACTTTCATTTATGTGACTATCACAATTATAACCACATAAAAAGAAGCTTGTACAGCATAATAAAACACTTAAACTTGCCAAAGCAATAAAGTAGGCATGCCAATAAAAAAGTTAAATATATTCTCTGATGTTTATTTTCTTTCTGTATTAATAACAATCTTGGTTTAGAAGGATATGTTGTGAATCTAAAGGACAGAGAATACTTATTATCAGGATATAAGAAAATGGAAGCTTTTAACTTGAATACCTTGTAGTTAAGCTTTATGTCTTGATGTCACTGAGAAGTGATTCCTAACAGAAAACTTAAAAGTAGAAATGTCTATGTAATTAAGGATATTAATATTACTAGCTCAATAGATATATACACAATACATGGTAGTTTCAATACACATTAAACGATTTTATACCAATTTTCAAACAAAAATGTATTAAAAATTCAGAATCTATGGAAACATCATAGAACATTCATACTGGATTGAGGAGTAAAATATACATTGTAAATAAACCAAATAAATATGGCATGATAAAATGTCACAAGAGATCAAAATTCTCCCAGAATTAGTACCATGAATAATAATTATAAGCACTTAGTCCAATGATGTTTAGGAAAAAAGGCACATAGTCCAGGCCTAGGCAAATCTACAGAGGCGGTCTTCTCATCTTCTCATAGCAGATATTGTAGAAGGTTGATCTAGACTCACTGCTGTTATTATCACAATGTATCAGGTCTTGATAGACCCACACTAAACCCATTAGAAAATGTGTATGACAAATGTGATGTCATATAATAATAATAATAACATAATTATATAGATAATTATACATACTTATATAAGTATATGTACTTATATATATATACTTATTACATATATACATATAAAAACATATGTTATATATATATAAATATGTAATAAGTATATATATAATATATATAAGTATATGTAATTATGTATAAGTATATATAATTATATTATTATTAAATATATACTATATACTATGTATATAATAGTATATATATTATGTGTGTATATTATTATTATTATTTACTTATATATATATATACTTATATAAATATATATACTTATATAAGTACATATCATTACATACATAATTATATATAAATAATAATAATGATATATTAATAATATTATTAACATTTTAAATGCATGACAGCCTTGTGCAAGTTTATCATCTCTACTTACATCACCTCATTTACTGATTGGTTCCTCAGTAAATAAGAGTATAAGACTATAACTTTCCATTGGGTTTTCTCTTCCGTTTGTGCAAAAGTGAAAAGTAAGTTAGATATGAGGCAGGAAGATAAATCTTGGACAAATGGTTATTGAAAAAGAGAGGAAAGTAATTGACACTAGGTAGCGAGCTATATAAGAAAATAAAGTACAAGCATAGTGACCTAATTTTGAAACACAAGCATTAGAATGCTTTCACCCATTGCGGAAATAAGTATAATTTCTTTCTTTTACATTGCTATAGTGTCATTAATATTACTACTAATATTAATGTTTTTTCAATAATTATAATCGAAGAAGATAATAGTAATTGCAGTAGCTAATAATAGTAGTGGTTTTCATAGTACTACAAGTACTTTCTTAGTATTAGTGTCAGTAACTGTGGAGGGAGTTGCTATTATTATTATTATCATTATTATTATTATTATTATTATTATTATTATTATTATTGTATTGAGTTACTTCTTAATGTGTTAGGTGGCATATTCATAAGACTTGATGGAAGAGAGAGTTTAACAAATAATTACATGTAGCTTCAAGGACTCACTGAATAGAACTAAAAAGAGATAATAAAAGCTCCTGTTGTTATGAAAGCAGTCTTGACCCTGGACTAAGAGAGGAGATAACATGTGAACTGAGTAAGAATTATAGCCCTACCACGAACCACACACAGAAGCTGTAGCTAAGGGTAGCTGGTATCAGCATCTTCAAGGGGCTAATAAACAACTCTAATATTTTCACTCACCCCTTCTGCCCTCAGACTGTCCTCTCTCTTTTCCCTTTGCAGTCATCTTCTTTATAGTAATACAGAAAGACACTCTAAACAGAACAATTTGAGCTACACTTCTATTTGCCCGTAATCTGGCAAATGTTCTGAGGTCTTTGATTTTCCAGTATAAGATTTGAAGAAAAAAAATACCCAGCTACATAAACGAAACTGTAGCTGATCTTGCCTGCCATGCAGTGAGCTAATTATTCTGCAAACGTTCTTAATAGGATGCATTTATTTTTAGAATGATATGGAGAGAGATTCCACAAAGAGCAACTACCATTGACAAGGAAAATGGAAGAAATGCATAGAAAGTTAACTGTCAGATGAGAAAACAAAACAAAAAAAAAACAATGGACAAATTACAAACAACAACAGGTTGCTTTAACTTTCTTATGTCCCATAGGCTGATCAAGGTCTTTCCTTTTAAATACAATGTCTAACCTTCAGTACATACGTTTGTTAATATTCCTATTGTAAAAATAGTAATAATTTCATAAAGTGAAATTTCATTTATAGGGAAAGGGCGTTGTATAAAATAGAAAGTAAAGTTAAAGGAAAATCATATTGCAGACCAATTTTCAAATATACCAGGGTGGAAACTCATTATTTTTCTGCATAGAAGGAAAGAACATATATTCCAAATTGTTTCATGCAAAGTGCTCTAAAACCTATAGTAGTCTAAAAATAAGCAGCATATGAGAGAACCAAAGCATCACTAGCAACACTAGATCAAGGCACACAATGCTGATAGAAACCCAGTCACCTAGGCAAAGCACTTTCAGCTTTCCAGAGCTATATGCATTTCTGTGTCTATAACCCTGGGAAAGAATCACCTTCTGTACTTTCCATTGAACTCAATGATTCATCTTTATCTTTATTTTCTTTATCGTGTTTATCTTTGATTTGGGGTGCCATGAAAATTAACATTAGTGAACTGTGATGGTAATTTTAGCTGGTGCTTGTCAAATATGATTTGGTAGGCAACAAACCAAGGAAAAAACAGAGCAGCAAGAGAAAGAAAAGTAAGATATAGGGTGTCTGACCTAGACACCAGACATAAGCAGTAACTAGCTGTGGGATTTAAGAACATCTTTCACTCTCACACTGTTGAATTTTATCTACAGGCTGTCCTCACCCTTAGAGTAAGTTGTATTCTAAAAGTTCATTTGTTTGAGCTTTCAAGAATACAGAGCACATTTTCCCTTAGCAATACTCATTTCAAGGGAAGCCCATAGTGCATTTTTTTTGTTTTTTTTAACTGCATTTTTTTTCGACTTTTCTTCTTTGGTACTGGGGATGTTGCACTTGCTAGGTAAGCACTTTGCCACTGAGCTACATCCCAGCCTGAAAGACTTGCTGACTTCTTTCTTTTTGCTTATGTGGTGCTGAGGAATCGAACCCAGGAACTCAGGCATGCAAGGCAAGCGCTCTACCACTGAGCCACCTTCCCAGCCCCCATAGTGCATTGTTGATGTATACTGAAGCAGCTTCCTTCTTGGACCCTGTGTGTTTCTTGAGGGACGTTTATTCCATTTTGCCTAGTGATGTGAAGCATGCACTAAGCTACGTAGAATGTAATTACTTTCAACAATACACACCCGCTGCCCAGAATGCCTGTACATACACACAAAAATGTGTTATAGTTTGCCAAATTTTAAATAAAGATTGACTCAGAAATGCCAATAACCAATGAGGGAGATATTTTTAGGGACATCCCAATGCCACTTAAAAATCAGCCTAACACACAGAATCAGAAACCAGATGGCTGGGAATTCTCAGGTCTACAATGCATTAAGGGGAGAGAGGGCATTGCTGAGAAAAGATCTCTGGAACTGGAGTCTTGGATTCAGGTTTAGACTCCAGTTCTAGTACTAGGTAGCTAGAATCTTCATCATGACAAAAACCTCCAGAGGCCTTTTAACTAGGAAAATGGAGATGACAATAGTTTGTTCTCTGGCTCTCACTGCAGTGATGACTGAATAAAATTATTGAAAGTGTCAGACAACCAACAATATTGTTCTTTTCTTATAATCTGTAAAAGCCTCAATCTAAGATCCTCATAATAATGCATTTCTGAGCCATAACACAATGTTGTTAAAAATCAAATAAATCAAAATGTAGAATGAGAGTGATTTTTCCCCCTGTGGTGCTAGGGTAACCGTTTTATGTTTAGTTTCTGTGCCAGTACTGGGGCTTGAATTCAGGACAGAGATGCTTTTTCCCTTAGCTTTCCACTCAAGTGCTCTACCACTTAAACCACAGCTCCATTTCCAGCTTTTTGATGGCTAATTGATAAAAGCCTCAAGGGCTTTCCTTCCCAGGCTAGCTTCTAACTGTGATCCTCAGATTTCAGCCTCCTGAGTAGCTAGGATTACAAGCATGAGCCATTAATGCCTGGCTAGTTTTGATGTTATTTTTATTGTTATTTTAATGGCTAGCAAATAAATAAAACACAAGAACAACTATTCTTGTTTCTAATAAAGATCCTATGGTTTTGAATCCAAAAAAAAAAATCAGCCTAACATCTAACCAACATAGCATCTTTATCATCAAACAAGTGAAATGAAATTGTATCTATTGAAGAAAACATGAGAAAAACTTGTGAAAACACAAAGTTAGGTTTTAAAACTTTTTAAAACCAAAATGTTTGAAATGCCCAGAGAGTAGTTTTCTTTTCCACAGCGATGTCAATAACCAGGTGATTTAGAAGATTTTTATAGATACTCAGGAAGATGGAAAATATAGAGCCAGCTTTGTGTAAGCCAGGGTTCCTTTGTACCTCCCTTCCCATGAGATTCCCCATCTGTGTACCAGCTTTGATCTGCAGACATGAAGACTTATCTATTTATTCAAGAGAACAAATGCTACTTCTGGTGGAGACCCAGGGGAAACTGAGAAAAAGGACATAAGCTTTGAGAGTACAATAGTTATCCAATTGCTGATCTGAATGATCCACACATATTTAGTTTCATTGACTGTTAGGGATTAACACAAGGGTTATGAACTTGCAGGGCTTTTGTTCTTACCACATAAATTTCTCTTTTCCCTTTGCAGCCATCTTGTTTATAGTAATACAGAAAGACACTCTAAACAGAACAATTTGAGCTACACTTCTATTTGCCAGTAATCTGGCAAATGTTCTGAGGTCTTTGAATTTCCAGTATAAGATTTAAAGATAAAAAAATACCCAGCTACATAAACGACACTGTAGCTGATCTTGCCTGCCATGCAGTAAGCTAATTATCCTGCAAACATTCTTAATAGGATGCATTTGTTTTTAGAATGTACTTTATTGTTTAGAGCAGTTGCAAGTTTGTAGAAAAATGGAGCAGAAACTATTGACTTCCTATAATCCACCCTGTTACCTACATATCTGTCTGATTATTCACACTTTACATTGGTGGAAAATACTGGCTATCACTGAGGAACTGTTATAAAAATCAAGACCCAAAGTGTTCTTAGGGTACATTCTGTGCTGTGTAGTTCTGTGAATTTTCACAAATGGATGCCACCACTGTTGAATCATATAGAATGGTTTCGCTATAGTCTTTCCTCAAAACAATGGTGATTTTTACCATATCTATATTCTGGTGTCTCTTCAGTTTGCATGGCTTCAGTTGCTTACAGTTGACCATAAAAATACTAAATAGAAAAGAAGTCACAAATTCTAAATTACATGTTCTTCTGAGAAGAATGATGAATTAATTGTGCTTTCTTGTCCCACATTTCCTGGCAGATGAATCACCCCTTTGATTTGAGCAAGTCAAAGCTGTAGAGCTAACTTGGTTGCTTAGTAGCCATCTTGGTTATCGGATTGACTGGCATGCTCATGATTATGTAATCCTTGTTGAGTTAATAATGGTTCTGGGGCACAAGAATTTAGTTATGGTTTTATAGCACGTGCCAGGGTTTAAATCATAGATGAACAGTGGCCAATGGCTTACATCTGTAACCCTAGTTTCTTGAGAAATAACAATTTGCTTATTACCTATATTTTAAATAAAGTATAAGAGACTCGATCTCAACTTAAAAAAACCTGGATGTGGTGGTGCCTGATCATTATTGCAGCAATGTGGAAGGCATAAATAGGCCAGCTTGGGATTAAATACAAGACTTTATCAGAAAAAAACAGATGCAGGCTGGAGGAATGACTCAAATGTTAGAAATGGTAGAGTACCTTCCTAGACAATATGAGGCCCTGAATTCAAACCACAATGCCACCAAAAAGAAAAGAAAAGAGAAGAAATACAAGTAGGGCAAAATTATTTCAGATGCAGTTCTAATATAGAGAGCTTATCAAGCAGGATCAAAGTCCTGAGTTCAAAGTTTAGTAGTGCCAAATGATTAATTTCATTAGTAACTTATTACTTTAATTAATTAGTGGCTAGGTAGATAAATAAACAATAAATAAACTACATGGAGGCACATATCGATTTACGGTAATACAGAACAATGCATACTATGACACCATGCAGTCAAGACAATATTTATCACTCACTGTGGACATAAAGGATCTATGGTTCCCCAAATGCACTGGGGAATCTTCTAGCATGTTTTCTGTGAATTAAGGAATACTCTAGTTGTATCCTTTCCATAATGGCATCTGATTGAAATCATACAGTAAATTGCTTTCTTAGACTGACTTTATTCACTTTGAAAGACTCATTTTATGTTATCCTTGCATTTTCATGGATTACCACTTTGTGTTTTTCTTTCAGCTCTGAAAAATAAATAAATACATTTGAGAAAAGTTTCAAATGTATTTCAAAAGCAATAGAATATTTCACTGTCAGTATATGCCATCATTTATATTCATTTTCCTGTTTAAAAATATCCTGGCAGCTTTCATAGATGGGATTTAGGAATAAATCCACTATAAATGTCTGTATGTGAGTTTTTGAAGAGGTATAAGTTTATATAGTTTCACATTTATAGTCAGTTTATGACCCATTTAGGGTTAACGTTTTATGAAAGGTATAGTGTCCATGTTGAAATCTATTGTTTTTTAAATGGCCCCGTGTTTTGGCACCCCTGGTTGAACAGACTAGTAGCCTCCATTGGATTGCTTATGCTCTCCTACTTGCACCAATTCAGAGTTGGATGGTTCTGTTTCCGGTCTATTCCGTTCTGTGATCAGTTAGATTTGATCAATGTTACCAATACTACGTTGCCTAAATAATTTTACCTTAAGTGAAGTTGGGCAATATCAGTCCTCCAGCATTGTTCTCTTGCAACATTGTGTTGAAAATCTGGTTTGTGTGTGTATGTGTGTCTGTTTGTGTGTGAGTGTGTGGGTATAAACTTGAGAATTAGGTTATAAGTCACACAATAATTTAAGGGAATACTGATTGGGATAGAGTGGATTCTATAGAATAATTTGAAAAGAAATGTCATTTTGATAAGAGAGTTTTTTCTTTATCCATGAAGATGAGTTATCTCCCTATTTACTAAGATACTCTTTTGTTTCTTTCAAATTTTGTAGTTTTCATCATATTTATCTGAACTTATTTTTATAGATTTCTGCCTATGTAATTTTTTCCTAAATATGCACTTATGATTTCATCCACCTGAATAGGAATATATACAGTAAGTCACTATAGTCTGAATAGTAAGAGTGGTAGCTTGTTTGCACATTGGTTTTCTGTATTTAGATGTTTCCTTTCATGTCTTGAACTCAAATGTTTATTAGATCTACAACTACACAACTATATTTTTGTAAGTCCTACATGAAAAGCAACACTACTTAAATATAACTATAAAAGCCACAGAAGTATTGCTTTACGAATATGCTATGATATTTAAATAAGGTTTAATAATATATATTGCATTTTATTTAAATAACAGCAGCTAATACCTAAAATGTGGAGTGATTTTTATACAATTCTAAACTGAAGTTATGATAGAAACAAAATAAGGTCAGTTTGTTGGTAATGTTATTTGCCACCACAAAAATCATCACAACACTTTCTACATAACTTTTGAGGTATGATTTTGTTCCTCAGTGGTAGTTTTTATATATGTGAGTGTGTATGCATATATATATATATATATATATATATATATATATATATATACTCTTGAGAGAAATTATTAAGTGATTGGTATAATTGTAGTCCCCCCATTTTAGTATCTTTGGAGGTCATGAATGATTGCTATTAACATATATGACAAAAATTTGTGAAAACACTGACATCAATTAAAACTGATATGAAGGGTTTACATTTATTCTGCACATGCTTTAACAAAATTAATTCACGGAAATGAGTGATGAGATTAAAGAACTCAAAACATGTACTTCAACCAAAATATCAAAGTCTTAGAATCTTTTGCAGTTAATAAAGAAATACCTAATATTCTCATTCAAAAGAGGTCTTCGTTAATTCCAGCAAATTGACATACTGGAGTACATTGAAGATGCCTGCAAAACCACTCCATTATCTCTATTGTTAGAAAATTGCGTATTTTACCTATCTCGCTGCACACACATTACACAAATGGATAGATTTTGAGTGATTCTCTTCTTGTCTTTCGTGGTTTTTTAGGTAATGCTTTGTTAATGAAATGTATTGCTTTGTCTATCCAGCTCTGTGTTTAAGAGTTTATTTGACCAGATTCTGGGTGAGATGCCTTGTCGGGCATCACGTGTGTTTCCTTAGTACATACAGCACTTGCGTTTTTTCTTGCATACTTCTTACTTTCTTTTCATCTGGCACTGGCATACCTCAGAGAAAGGACAGCTTACAATGTATTTGATTACAGAGTTAGACATAACAGCCTCGCGCAATGTGCAGTAATCACTACTACTCAGTGAAGCAATTTAGTCTTGATCTTGTCAAATTAAGTGTGTATTGAATATATGATACACTCTCTCCTTTTGGAGAGCTACTTTGAGGCAGTAGAGAGAAAAAAGAAAACTACTACTTGTTATAATTTTCTTTTCAAGAAATAGATTGGTAGAATCAGCTGAACTGTCATGGGACTAATCTTTCAATAATCCATTTTTTGTGAGTATAGAAAATTCAGAGAGTGTGGAGAATGCTATCAAAGTAAGATGAGATAAACTTAAAATGAAAACAAGTATAATGCAGAGCGATGATATATAAATAGAGGTTTATGCATGCAGCAGGAGGGATTGCTAAATAATGAAAAAGGGTAGGACAGGTAATAGAAGGAAATATATCCTATCCTTTTCCTCATAGACGGTGGCTGTGCCAAAATTTGACCTGATTATATCCACATCCTCAGACTTATGAATTAGAACCTCTCTTGAGCTGCCTAGGGTCTGAATGACAGTACTTGATCTTTAATCATGAACTCCCAATAATGTCATCTGGCTATAATAATTGGGTGATAGGCTGGGGCCATGTCTTCAGGTAGGATCTACAATTTATCTTTTCTCCATTAAAAATACAATTTCAACATTTTCATTTGAAGATAAAAAAACTAATGAAAATAAAATGCTCATTTAGTAATATAGTACTGAAATCCTACCAGAAGTAACTTGGGGTAGAAACAGATAATGATGTACTCAGCATTTTCCTACCAAAGTAAATTGATGATAGTGATTATCTGTAAGACCAAGGAGTTTGAAAAGAGGGATTCTGGGTATGATGTCAGCAGAAATGTGAAAATTTGCAAAGTTTATTAAGGACAATCTGTCAACTTCTACCCAACCTGGAAAAACGGACCTGTGACTTGATAAAATAGCCACATTAACTTTACCTAAAAAATCAAAACACCTACAAAGTACATATGATAATAATGAATAATGCTATGATATAACATCAACCAAATTTATTACAACAAAACCATCATTATATATTAGTTATGTAAATCATTGCAGTTTTTATTCTGCTATTTTCAGAACAAATGGGTAAACCCAAAAAAACTGTTCAGAACATGTCCAAGATAATATCAATCAGTGAAAAATGTAGGCACAACTCATTGCTAAATGATTTGACATTTTAATGTAAATCTATAGCAGCCTTCTTGAAGTCTGGAGTTTTAACCACATATCTCAACATTTGGCTGTATCTTACCAGGAGGAAGGTATCTTTCTATATGTGGCAATATGATCAAGTACAGAGCATTTTTTTTCTGGTCCTGGGGGCTTGAAATCAGGTCCTGGGTACTATCCCTAAGCTTAATTTGCTCAAGGCTACCACTCTATCACTTCAGCCACAGCATCCCATCTGGCTTTTTCTGAGTAGTTTATTGGAGATAAGAGTCTCATGGCCTTTCTTGCTGGGGCAAGCTTCCAACCTCCATCCTCAGAACTCAGCCTCATGATTAGCTAGGATTAAGGGCATAAACCACAGGCTCCCAGCTTAGATTGTGTTTCTTTTCTCTGAATCCCTCATGCTATGATCTATATCCTAGCCAGTATTCTTTAAAAGAAGTTTTAGATGATTGAAAATAGTGCCCAAAACAACTGAAATGCAAATTTTCTGTTGAAATAATCAACGGTAACTTTGTGTTTTTCAAAATTCTTTCCTAATATTGCTTAGGAACAAACCTATTTTGTTCTCAGATTGAAGCTGTAGTGCTTGCATTATTGAAAGACTCTTAATTGAATCCACATACTGAGTACCCTCCTAGGTGCCTAGTCCTATTTTTTTCTCTTCAGATTGCATCTACCCTGTTGAATTTTAGTATCTTCCTGTCTCATAATTTTCCTAGAAGAATTTGTTGCCTTCTACCTAATGTAATACAGGTCATTGCAGTGCCCCAGGCACATTTCACATCATGTCTGTGCACAGTTCTGGACACACACATGCGCATTCTTTTCCAGAAGTGTAGAGCCAGGTAAATGGAAGTCT
>NW_027203835.1:0-52979 GCF_024711535.1 Dipodomys merriami
TTAAGACTAGGTGACCAGTGATGAGTACATGAAACAGACTTGTGTCAGGGGCATAAAAAGGAGTACATAGAAATCATATTAGTGCTGGGTGCCAGTGGCTCATTCCTGTAATCCTATCTACTCAAGAGGCTGAGATCTGAGGATCACGGTTCAAAGCCAGCCCAGGCAGAAAAGTCCATGAAACTCTGATCTCCAATAAATACCACTAGAAAACCCAAAGTGGTGCTGTGGCTCAAGAGGTAGAGTGCTCGCCTCGAGCTGAAGAGCACAGGGACGGTACCCAGGCCCAGAGTTCAAGCCCCACGACCAACAAAAACAAAAACAAACAAACAAAACAAGAAATCATATTAGTGACAGAAACTGAGAACATCTTGATCATTCATCGTATCTAATGGGTGGGAGTAGAAGGATAAGAAGAAATCTAAAGGGTTCTACATCTTTGGCCAGGCAAATGTGTTAGTGATATTCTTGGTGATAAGGATTACAGGTGAAAATGATGGATTTAGGGGAAAAAACTCTCTGATAGTTCTAAAGTTTATATTAAACAGATGCAAAGATATATCTTTTTATTTATTTTTATTTTTATTTTTATTTTTGGGGCCTGAACTCTGGGCCTGGGCGCTGTCCCTCAGCTCTTCAGCTCAAGGCTAGCGCTCTACCACTTGAGCCACAGTGTCACTTCTGGCTTTTTTTCTTTTTGCTTATGTGGTGCTGGGGAATCGATCCAAGGGCCTCATGCATGCAAGTCAAGCGCTCTACCACTGAGCTACCTTCCCAGCCCAATAGATCTTTTTAGACATCATCAAAATATCCTCGACCATGAATATGAAAAAGAATGATAAAATTGGGGGTATTATTAAAGGGAAGAGGAAAAGAAAAGTTATGACATAAGTGTAAGCAATTTGAGCACCAGTGTGGACAAGATTGGAAGAAAGAGATAAATAAGGAAACAAGAAAGTAATAAAAACAGATTTACAGAAGTAAAGAAAGGAAAGAATTTGCAGGAAGAAAAGGTCAAAACTTACAGAAGTATTGAAGGAAATATGCTATTTGGATTTGAAAACTAAAAGGACATAGACAAGTTCAATAAGAACAGTGTTTTGGTGAACTGGTAGAGATGTAAGTCATATTGATAAAATTTTGAGATATGAAATAAAACTCTAGATCCATGAATTCAACAGATCCTGTTGATTTTAAATGTTGGGAACAAATGCTCTTATCCTGACCTTACAAGTATTATACAGATGTAACTGTCATGACCTTTACTTAGAGATATTCTGTGAATATTTTTGAAGACTGGCCAGGAGATTATGGATTGAACTACAGCAAAGACAAGCCTAATTTGCCCTACAGTTCCAAAGAGTGACCCATGTATCCACATCAGTTTGGGATTTTATAGAAATATCATTAGATATGTTTGGACATCTTATCAGCCTATTCATTATAAATGTAGAACAAGTAACATCAAGTATTAGGTTGAACTTACAGTTTTACTGATGTTACTGAAGACTCCTCAAATTGATTCTTCTTTAGAATAGAAAATGCCTCAGTAGCCATTGAGACGTCATAACTGCCATATGCTCTATTTAAACCTAATTCTTTTTTGGGGGGGGGGTCCGGACATGGGGGCCTGAACTCTGGGCCTGGGCGCTGTCCCTCAGCTCTTCAGCTCAAAGCTAGCACTGTACCACTTGAGCCACAGTGCCACTCCAGCTTTTTTCTTTTTGCTTATGTGGTGCTGAGGAATCGAACCCAGGGCCTCAGGCATGCAAGGCAAGCGCTCTACCACTGAGCCACCTTCCCAGCCCCTTAAATCTAATTCTTGTTAGGGATATCTCCATGCTGAAATAACCCTGCCAATCAACCTGCCACAAATTCTTGTATGTAGGAAATGCTCTTATAAACTTCAAGCTTTTATTGAATGGAAGAGTTCAGACATTACCCTCCCCACAAGGATTAAATGCCTAAAAAATAAGACATTTTGCTTTAATGCCTTTCTTTCATTTTCTGATACACATATGCAAGTAGGGAAGGATTCTGATGTAACAATAGTACAATGGTGACTTGTAATAACACAATGTCTAGGATCTAGTGTTAATTCAGTTACTTACTAATTAGTTCCAAAGTGTGTGGATATTTATATTTCTCCTGGGTAAACTAATGAGCTCCAAGAAAATATCCCTAAGGAGCCTTCCAATTCAAATATCAATGTTTGTCTCAAAATGCTTTAAATTCTACACTCTTTAATGTGGACATAGAGTTATACTGTGGAACTTTTCTCCTCAGAGAGTAAGTACTACCCTATTGGTTAACATGGACAAAGTACCTTCATACATAGAATGGGTGTGTGCAAACAAGAAGTGGTAGATTGTCAATGTCTAGTGCATTGAGGTCCCTGGGTAAGGGTCATGAAATCATCAGGACACAGGGGATGCAGTGTGCAAACAGCAATTGCCACTGCATGCTGTGTTTTATTGTTAGTGGGTATTTAAAGACAAGCAAGCATAATCTTTGCCAAGATTTGGTTAGAAAACATTCACACAAAAAGTTTCCACAGATACATTTTTACTTAACCTATGAGACAATGTCTAGGTACATTATTATCTAAACTATTTTAGAGCAAGCTCAAACCACTTCTCCAATCTCAGGAAAATGCTTGACCAGCTGTTCATCTATGCTTAAGCAAGCAGAAGAGCCACTTCCTCAGCTCTCAGGAATCTGTGACATGTGTCTGGAGATAGGGAGAGAGAACGTTTTCCCTCTCTAGCCTGGCATTCCAAGAGCTTTCCTAATCCCAAACACAGTCCTCAGACAATCCCGAGGCTGGAGCCTGCATCATTCTGCCCCCTCAACATAGACCCTGAGTCTTCACAATCTCCTTTTTTCTTTTGTTTTAAAAGTAAAGCTTTCCACAGGGTTATCATAGAAGCTTGCATTGGCTTCATAAAAATCAAATATAACAGCACAAGCGCAAACAGAATAATAACAATCATAATTTCCATACCACTAGCAGTATGTGAAATGCTTTGTAGTATTCCTTTCAGATCCAACCCTTCCAACTGTTTAATAAATGTATCAGCAATATTAGAAGCATCAACCTTTGTAAATTGTTTACCAAAAATATCATGTACATTAAATTGTAACTGAGCAATCAATTGAGCAGCAGTAGAATTTTTAGATAAATACTGTTGTATTATATTCCAATCATGTAAAGATTTATTATATTTTACATTAGTAATGTAAAAGGTAGTCGAATTTTAATCACATTTTAACAATAACTGTTTTTCCACAACCAATAACTTTTTTCCTAACCATCCCACTGTCTGTTTAACAACATTAATCTGTATTTGTAATCAAGCATCAATTTCTACCTGTGAGACACACAATTCATGTGAATCCCGGTGCCATTCTTCCACAAAGTGTTTAGCTTGTAAGGAAGTGTGCAGGGCAATTCCAGACACCCCAGAAACAGTGGTAATAGCAATTAAGCTTAAAATCACAGCCACAATGGCTCCAATCATACGTTTTGTACGTTTTAGCAGTTTGGTAAAAATTCAATAACAACACTATCCAAAGGATTTTGGGACCATTCTCTTCCTAATTTAACAGGTAGCCAAATATAAGTTCCTTGTTGTAAAATCATAATACTATCACTGTCATTAAAATTAAGAGAGGAATTAACACAAGAATACAGGCGACAATTGAAACAAGAAATAGTAGGATAAAATGTAAAGTTTCCCATCAAAAATACATAAGGCAGGGATACACAAGCAGTTACATTATAAGATTTATACAAAGTAAAATTATAAGTGGACGCAGAGTTCGCCGTCCCCGAAAAACATCCATTTGATAGCATCACGGGTTTTAGTGCCACTGCGACCTTCCAAAGATGAGTTTGAACAGCAGTGGGTGCAGCCATGAAAGCCCATTGAGCATCTGTAATGCCTCCATCTCCCCAGGCCATCAATCGAGCTCCAATTAATGGCATCCGGCATCCTAGTAACATTTGATAAATCACATCTGGTAATATTCCATTCTAAACATGTGTTAATAAACTGTCCAAAAGGTCCCCAATTAATGAAACTATTGAACTTTTTCCCAAATGTTCCTCTGCACTCTTGCCACACAAAAGGCTTATATTTTAAATCAATATAAGTAAAATCAGGGCACATAGGTAAGGATAACTCACCATCAAAGGTGACACTTTCCCAGCTACTATTAATGGACCAAGTAGTTAATCGCTGTAGCTGTTTTCTAGAATTGGAAGTGCGTTTCCCAGGTAAAACCCAATGTTGCCAATTCATAACTAAACAAGGAGGAGGCCCCAAACAAACAGGCAAGGAATGAGTATAGTAAGTAAAATTTAAAAAGCTACCATCATCCTTATTATAAAATGTCAAAATATTCCAAGGAGGAGATAAAATAGCAGGAACAGTATAGACGGTTATCTCCATGTCTCCCCAAACAACAGGTCCCAATAAAGGAGGGTTAGGAACAAAGGCCCAATAACTTACCTTAGCATTAGCATGGACAGAGTTTACAGTAAGCAGGGCACACATGGCCAGGAACAAGTTCTCAGCCGTGACAGGTTTACCAGTGTGACAGATTTACCAGTGCGTTGTAACATCTTTTGTCCTTCTCCAGTCAACTGTAACATCTTTTGTCCTTCTCCAGTCAACGTTTTAACCTGCCCCCAGGTGGGCAGCAGGGCTTTCTTCTTTCTCAACTAGTGGCTGATTCCTTGCAGGATACCGGGCTGTCCTCACTGGGCCACGTCTGTATCCATCTTGCAGGAAGCCAGCATTGTTTGCCATCCTGTGTAGACACAAAACCCTATCCTCGCCCCTTATGTAATAATGTTCCTAGTTGTCATTTTGTGTTCAATGTAATCTTAATCCTTATGGGAGCATTTAAATAAGGTTTTTCTGATATTTGTTCAAAATGGCCCTCAGCTCTAGTTAAAATATCTCTTTGTGGTAAGTTTAAAAAATTAAGAACAAAAAGAGCTTGATGTAAAATTGTTTTAGGATTTTGCATGGAAAACCACAAAATATCCATACCTTTATCCAACCTTTTCCTCCTTTTTAATTTTTTAATTTGTTGTTTTAGTGTGCCATGAACTCGTTTAATAATGGCTTGTCCTTGGGGGTTATATTCTATTCCTGTAATATGTACCACATCATAAAGTTCACAAAATCTTTTAAATTTAATACTTTTATAGGCTGGTCCATTATCAGTCTTTATTTTGGCAGGCACTCCCATAATGGCAAAAGCTTCCAATAAGTGTTCTATTACATGGTTAACAGTTTCTCCCATAAGGGCAGAAGCCCAAACAAATTTAGAATAAGTATTTATTGTAGCATGTACAAAGGAAAAATGGCCAAAGGCTTGCACATGGGTTATATCCATTTGCCAGAGCTCATTAGGTTGTAATCCTCGAGGATTTACTCCAGCAGGTACAACTCTTAAATGCATTGATCTGCAAATAGGACAACTTTTTATAATTTGTTTAGCTTGAGAATAAGGTATTTTATAATGCATATGTAAATAGCCAGCATTTGTATGTAAATGAGCATGATCCTGTTCAGCAGAAGCAAAACTAATTTATCAACCTGATTATTGCCATATACAAGGTACCCAGGTAATGAAGAGTGAGCCCTAATGTGAGTTACAAACACTTTGGCATTACGTTGTTGTAGTAATGCTTGTAATTGTTTAAATAATTGGTTTAGCTGGGGTTTAGATGAATAAGTAACAGCAGTACTGTATTAGTCACAACTCCTACAGCATAGGCAGAATCAGTAACAATATTAATATCTCCCACAAAATCTTGTAACACTTCAATAATAGCAAAAAGTTCATTTTGTTGAACTGATGTTAAAGTAGTTGTTTGTACCCAATGTTTATTTTTTGTCCAATAAGCACTTTTTGTTTTGGAGCCATCTGTAAAAATGGTAAGAGCAGTGGGAATAGGGGCCTTGGTAATTATATCATTAATGACAAATTGTTGTTTATGCAAGCAATCCCACAATCTACCCTTGGGGAAATGATAGGAAAATTGTCCAGTAAAATTTACTAATGCTATTTGTAGCATTTCAGACATGTTTAACAAATATTCTACTTGGTCTTTTGGCAAAGGAAAAATAATTTTAAATCATACCCTGATAGGGTAAATACCCGTTGCCTGGCCTGTTGAATAATAATTGCCAACTGTTGTTTATAAGGCATACTATTTTTTGTAAATCTATGCTGTGTATAAATCCATTGTAATGGTAGCTCATTTTGTCCTAAAATTCCTGTTGGGTATTTCCATGTATCTAAAATATATAAATTTATGGGTTGATTTAGCGTTACTCAATGTAAAAACATTTCTTTTATTCTCTGTTCTATAAATTGTAATTTTTTTTAGCTTCCTTAGTTAAAGTTTTTTTGCTATGTAAATCAGGATCCCCTTGTAACAAAGAAAACAAATTATGTAACTGATAAGTAGAAATTTTTAAGGCCAGTCGCATCCAATTAATATCTCCTAATAGCTTTTGAAAATTATTTAACATGTGTAATTGATCACGTCATAAAGATATTTTTTGAGGTGTCACTGTTTGTCTAGAAACAACATATCCTAAATATTTTACCACCGTATCCTTTTGTATTTTTTAGGTGTGAAAGACCCCCGGCGTGGGGTGTCCTTCGATCTAAAGAGACCCTTCCCCAAGGAACAACAAGACCACTTGTACGGATGCAAACAGCACGAGGTTTATTCGGGCATGCCTCGGCTCCCAGGTGCACTTAACCACGAGATCCACAAGGTTCGGGTCAAGTGTCTGGGAACCGGTTACACGGGTACCCGGGGCGACAAAGTCTGTCGGGAGACTTGCGCGCCGAGTGCTTGAAAGCACCCTCTTTTTATGGACAGCAGAAGCAAGGTTACAGAAGCGAGATGCTTGGTTACAGAGTATTGATTGGTTAATTTCAAATTACGCTCAGGGTGGGGATTGGTCAGGTTAAGCTGGCCAGATGGGGCAGGTGGGGTTGGGGGAAAGCTGACGTGTCGGTACTTGCCCTGACAAGTCTGTGCTGGTCGTCATGCACCGAAACTGTTCGTTCCCTAATTTTGACAAGTGATTTATTACCTCCTGACCTACCCTGCCATTATGGCTAAGTTTTACAGGAAGGGACGGGAGGGTCGCTATTTTCCAGGAATGCCTGGTTTTAGGGCATGTGTTAGAGTCATGCTGGGGTCTGCAGGCGGTGACTCAGTGGTTAATGACTTGCCTGCGTCCTGCTTTGCTCTCTTAGCTATGTAGGGGAAGGGGCAGTGGTTTTTCTTAAAGAGCTCAATGGATGAACATATTCTGGGGTCTGGGGTCTTTTCAGGTGCTATCATTAATCCAAAATCTTTAAATATAAAGGGAAAGCATCTTTTATAGGAATTTTTTTTATTGTTTATTTTTGATCTATACTCCCTTGCCCAGTGCTCCCCTTTTTAACATTTAGGGTAAATTTTTGGTCTTCTCTTGTTAACTCCAGTAGCTTTTTTACAACTTTTTTTTATTTGACCACATCCAAAACACTTTAGATTAGAGGGTTTTGTTTGCAAAGCATGCCAGGTAGTGGCCATAGTTTCAGCAAACACCTGCATACGCCTGGATTCAGATATAATATCTCTGCAGGACCTCAAATATGTATTCACATCCCCAGATTCTTTAATAGGCAATAGGGCCCGTCTACAGTCCTCATTAGCATTCTCATAAGCCAACATGCGCAGTAGTTGTTGACTTGCAGCCTCTCCCACAACAGTACATTCCAAGGTCAATTTCAATCGCGATAAAAATTTAACATAGGGTTCATTAGGTTTTTGAATTACTTTAGTCCAAAAGCCATAATGCTCTCCTACCGGTCAAATCCTTTCCCATGCCTCAATACCTATGTCTCTTAACTGCTCATGAATCTCTTCAGGAGAGTTCACTTGCATATGAGCATCTGCATATAGTTCTGTTCCACAAAACATGGGAAAGGTTATGACCTGTAGGCGTGGGTTACTGCTCTGTGCATTTTGTCTAGCCCTTTCTGTACATAACTCAGTAAACCACATTTGCCATCGTAGGTATTCAGGTTCCTTAAACAAGGCTCTACAAAGCATCTTCCAATCCTCAGGAGCAAAATTATTGTAATGTTGAGCAAGCCCATTAAGCAATTCCTTAACATAATGAGACTGCTGACCATACAACGTCACTGCCTTCTTGAGTTTACCAATATCATCAACAGCAACACCTTTATATCTGGCTGGTTGAGCTATACCATTCATAGGGCGTGGTCGAATTACAGGATAAGAAAAAATAAACATTTCATCATCAAACTCACTGTCTGAGCCCTCTGTTTTGTGAGGGAGTGACGCTGTAAAGATTGCATCGGCCAGCGGAGGAGCCAAAGGCTGCTTTACTTTCACTTTCTCAGGTTCTCCTTTCACTCTGCTAATTTCCAACTCCATATGTTGTAATTTTGATAAAATCAATTCCATTTGCTCAGACATTTTATTACACTTTCAGTTTGTTCCTTTTAAGCCTTTTTTACCTCTTGTTTTTTCTCTGTTAATTGCAATGCATCCTTACCTATTGCGTCCTTAACCTCAGAGTCCAATTGTAAATCTACAATAGAAGGAGTGGCCTCTTTCTTTAAGTCCGCTATTAATCTTTCCTCATTCAAGACTTTAAAAAGGGTATGTAAAATAGCCCAAATGGACCAAAATCTAATAGGAATCTTTTCCCCTTCTCAAACAGCTCTTTCTACATTATTTTTTACTCGTTTCCAATTATCAACATACAATGTTCCTTCATTGGATTCCATTCCCTAACTACATTAATACACATTTCTATGTCAGAAGAAGAAATATTTACACCATAAGCAGCAAGTAAATGTTTAAGCATATGTAAGTACGGAGTAGACCTAACTTGTCCCATCACCCTGTAATTAAAAGTACTTACCTGAATATCCCTTCCTGAATTCAACAATGCAGGGTCCCTGTTCAGGCGCCAATCGTCAACGTCTAGTGCGTCGGGGTCCCTGGGTAAGGGTCATGAAATCACCAGGACACGGGATGCAGCGTGCAAACAGCAATTGCCACTGCATGCTGTGGTTTATTGTTAGTGGGTATTTAAAGACAAGCAAGCATAATCTTTGCCAAGATGTGGTTAGAAAACATTCACACAAAAAATTTCCACAGATACATTTTTACTTAACCTATGAGACAATGTCTAGGTATATTATTATCTAAACTATTTTAGAGCAAGCTCAAACCACTTCTTCAATCTCAGGAAAATGCTTGTCCAGCTGTTCATCTATGCTTAAGCAAGCAGAAGAGCCACTTCCTCAGCTCTCAGGAATCTGTGACATGTGTCTGGAGATAGGGAGAGAGAACGTTTTCCCTTTCTAGCCTGGCATTCCAAGAGCTTTCCTAATCCCAAACACAGTCCTCAGACAATCCCGAGGCTGGAGCCTGCATCATTCTGTCCCCTCAACATAGACCCTGACTCTTCACAGTAGATGAACAATGTTCTTAGCAGTTTGTACAGATGAAATGGAAATAGAGCAACTGTGACATCAAAAGGAACATGCAAAAAAGACAAAGGCACAAAGTAGAATGTGCCAAAGAAATGCTGAGGTACAATTTCAAATAATGTGCTTAGGTGTGAGGGTGTGTTCAAAGTACAGCATCAGACAATATGTTGGATACCTTGAGAAAAAACTGCATTAAAACATTCTGGGACTATCATACAAGCAGAAGCCCGTTACGCTGACTCTAATCAGCCACAACATCATCAATTTAGGGAGTATTTTCCAAGAGCATACTGAGAAAAAAGGGCTCATCACAATTAGTGTTCAGGTTGAAGTAATGACAATCACATAGCTTTTCTTATAAGTCTTCATTTATTTTGGAGCATTAAAGTGGGAAAAGCCAAGTAAATATTTTGCATGTATCTAAATTAAGTGGGATGTATTATATTGGTCTTTCTTTAACATGGAAGTTATAGGTTATGTCTTTTTATACTGTAAGTTGGGACAATTATCTGCTTTCTGTTATTTTATTTCCTTCCCCTTCTTTTGCCTTTCCACTTAAAGAGACATATTTGAGCTTGCAATTCTAAATCCTTCAAAATTATCTGAATTTCTTCATACTTCTGGCAGCCTCCTATATCTTTCTCAAGGGAATATCTTCTCACTACCATTTTTATCCCATATGATATTGGATATCTTCCTGCCTAATTCAGTGCAAGATTAGACTCATCCAGATATCTCAACACTTGTACCACCATAAAATCCTATCTTACTTAGAAATCATGATTTTAGTATGTCTGGTGGCATCTGTCATTTTTGAATGACCCTAATTGATACTTACATGCAAGCATGTTTTAAACCAATATGCCTCTCAGTAGATGAATGAATCGGCAAAATGTGGTATATATATATATATATATATATATATATATATATATATATATATATATATATATATATATATATATACACACACATATATATATATACATATAAATATATATATGGTGGAATTCTATGCTTCCAATTCATAAGAAAATGGAAAGACTTGGAAAAATCCTAAGTAAAATAAGCAAGACACAAAGAAACAGATTTCATAGTTTCCCTCATGCAATAAGTAAGAAATGTCTAACATAGTCCTAGCAGATGAGCAGAATGGCTCAATAGCTATGTATATATGATCATATAAGATCATGCTGAGCAAAATGAACTCCTAGATATGGAAACAGAGGTTTTTCTTTGTGGTTGTTGTTTTTAATGTACAATGTGATTTCTTTTTTTCATTTGTGTTTTTCCCCTATGTTTTATTCCCTGCTGTATTTGATTTCAGGACCCTGTGTATTGTATATACATTTATCTTAATTTGTCAAGGGAAGAGGAACAACAAAATGATGAGACAAAGGGCAAACCAGAGCAATAGCAATACTCACAAGACAATATGTTGGAAATTTACATTACAACTTGTGAGGGGTATTGGAGTGAAGGAAAAGTGTGAGAAAAATGAGGGGGGAGGTAAAAAAGTTCGACATGTTATGTATTCACTACCTTACAGTTACTGCAATTCCTTCAATACATCACCTTGACAATAAAATTAAATAAAAAAATAAGCACATAAAATATAATTTCACTGTATTGGTATAGTAAAATTATTCTATGTGTATTAACTTTTTAAAAAATGAACACTATTTGGCATCTATTTGAATTCATTACCCCTTCTTTTCAGAGGGTCATCAACTTGAATGTTATCCAATATTTTCACAATATACTTGCCATTATATTGAAAAAAACATAATTTTAGTATTGTCCCATAGTAAAACAGAAAAGTTTAATTCTATGGAAACTGCTAACTTTTAAAACTGAATAATTAAGAGGACAGAATACATATTTTCTTCAAAATTCCTATGACTACTAACTATTCATTTTCAAATTCTGAACGTTCTGTACCAGAGACATTCAAAACAGTACCTGTTTGCATGTTACTTAATTCTGCAATAGATGCAAATTCCAATGCGGTGGTACATATTGAGAAGTCAACAGAAAAAATAGCCACATTCTGGTAGAGGATAAAACTATAAAATATCTGTAATAATTAATTCCTCAAGAGTAAACATTTGTTCATCAGAGTAAGCTATTATTTCTATGACCAACAATCCCACACTTTTATGTCATAAAGTTATCCTAACCCAACAGTTTCCAACTTGTAATGTGCACGTTAATATTCCCTAAACTTACAATATGACTAGCTTATCATTATTGTGAAAAAATACTACACTTCTGCTAATGTGATGCCCTTCCTCTTGTGGAAAGAACACTACACTAAACTTTGCTGCAACATTTCCCCCCCAGTAGTATTCTTGAAATCAGAACACTTGCAAATATTTATATTTATTTTGAATCTATTATAGATATTCCAGAGACTAAGATCAGAAGATTATGGTTCAAAGCCCACCCAGGCAGGAAGTTTCCTTAGATTCTTTTCTCCAATAAACTGCTCAAGAAAAGCCAGACACAAGTGACACTGAGGTTGAAGTGGTCGGGCATGAGCCTTGAGCAAAAACAGGCTCAGAGAGAATGGCCAGGCCAAGAGTTCAAGCCCTAGGACAAAACAAAAAACAAAAACAAAATAAAAACAAACCCCAACCCTAGCATTTTCCTCATTGTATACAGAGGCACATAATTAAGGAAATTGCTTCCTGTGTTACAAATAGATAGAAGAACCAAGATGTCACAGACTTGCTCTCTTCACACCATGTTACACCAAAGCCTCAAAAAGTTGCTTTTTCTAAATTTATAAATTGGTATCATCCAACTCTGTCCAGATTATTCATGTTATCATTTTATACATGAACTGCTGGAATTATGTATTAACTAAGTTCTAATTATACCTTGCTTGAAAGAATATTTTAGGCAAATAGAATGCCAGAATCATTTGTGAATTTGTCAATTAAACCCTCTACTTAAAAAGAATTTTGTAGTATCCTATAGAATATGAAATTACAAACAAAACCAAAATATTTATTTTAAATCTAAATTCTAATTTAGCAAGGTCTACAAAGTCTTACATTAGATGAACTTTGCTATTTCTCCAGGTTTAAACTTTTGTAAGCCTTCAAGATTTCTTTGGAATCCAACAGAATGATACTTACTTTTTCAAATTTTTGGTTGGGAAATCATGAGCCATTTCACATCTAGGAATATTCTGTAAAGAAGAGAGTATTAAAAACACAACTGAAGATTATATATGACTTACATTTCAATAGGAAACGACTTCTCAAAACATAATGACAAAATTATCCCAAACTTCTAACTGTGAATCCCTTTCTTGTTATTTGGTATGTTTCATTGAGACAAAATTATACTACCTGGTCCAGGGAAGGTATCACTATGTGATTACACTCTCTAATCTCCTCTCTTAGTCTGAGTGCTAGAATTCCAGGCTTGTATCACATTGCCCCGCCATAGTTTGTTGGTTTATTTAATCTAGATACAGACTAGCAATTCTGAACTTCTCCAATGATATTATTCACTAGACTGACTGCTCAGACTGTTTATGTACTATTTTCAAAGATGTTCTAATATTTGACACAGTATATGAACATTTTCAGATGCACCTGCAGGGGTCTCTGATTCATTCCTCATTGGATCTGATCCCTTTAATAATGATTACTTGACTTTCTTACTATCTCTGGTCCCTACCTATGTAATATACTCAAACATTTTTGAAGAAAGTTCACTTGAGGACTTTCTCATAGTAAAAATTATCATTTGATCTAGTCTTACTCAGGACATATTTTCTATTGTTTTCTAACTTTTCTGCACATTCTGAGAGTTGTTTCATTTGTGTATGTGTGTTTGCACATAGAAGTGTCTCTGTATGTATGTGTATGTTTGTATGTATGTATGCAAAATCCTCAAGCTCTTATTCAACAATTTTGCTCATGACTAGTATTCCATCACTTGAGGCAACCTTCCAATCCAGGTTTTTGGCTGGTTAATTATAGATAGTGTCTCAGAGACTGTTCTTCCCAGGCTGGATGTACACTCAACTTTCCAGACTCCTTTATATTCTTAGGTTTTATTTTTCCAGGAGTGTCAACTTTTTTTTTTTTTTTGGATCCGGTCATGGGGCCTGAACTCTGGGCCTGGGCGCTGTCCCTCAGCTCTTCAGCTCAAGGCTAGCACTCTACCACTTGAGCCACAGCACCACTGCCAGCTTTTTTCTTTTTGCTTATGTGGTGCTGAGGAATCGAACCCAGGGCCTCAGGCATGCAAGGCAAGTGCTCTACCACTGAGCCACCTTCCCACCCCAGGAGTATCAACTTTTAAACTAGAAATATTTTTTGAGTGTGAAGTCTAAGCTCTAGCCCATATTTTTAACTCAAGGATTCATATAAAGATAGATGAAGATACACATTACAGATCCTGAGTGTACACTGTTAGAAATGTGATCTTAAACCATGTGCCAGTGGCTCACACTTATAATGCTAGCTACTCAGGAGGCTGAGATCTGAGGGTTGCAGTTCAAATCCAGCACGAGTAGGAAACAATAGCAAGAAAGAAACAAGTTGGGGCTGGGAAGGTAGCTCAGTGGTAGAGAGCTTGCCTTGCATGCATGAGGCCCTGGGTTCAATTCCTCAGCACCACATAAGCAAAAAGAAAAAAGCTGGAAGTGGCACTGTGGCTCAAGTGGTAGAGCGCTAGCCTTGAGCTGAAGAGCTGAGGGACAGCACCCAGGCCCAGAGTTCAAGCCCCACGACCGGACCCCCCCCCAAAAAAAAGAAACAATAAATTGTGTCCCTATCTTGGGGTTCATTTCACTTAACACCATCTTATACGGCCATATGTACATGGATAATGTTTTTATAAGTCATTTAAATTCCATATTTTGTCTTTACTAAGTTGTCTCTGAAACACGTGTTATCTCATGTCCAATGATGTCTTTGTGCTATTTCAATGGTTTCCCTTATTTGCAATAACTAGTATATGTCTGAGTCAAGCAGTAAAGGTCAGATAAGATGATGTTAGGGGAATGAACCCCAAGATAAATATTCAAATGTTTTTTTTGTTTTTTTTCCTTTCATGCAATTGTTTCTAACATATTATAAGTTTATTTCTTTGTTGCTTTGTATGTCCCTTCCCCACCGTATAACCCATGCTTTCACTGTATTTTATGTTGGTATTTGTGGAAGGGAAGGGAAAAAACAAATTGTTTAACTAGGGATACAGGTGGACCCATTGCAATAATGAGATGTACAAGTAGTTATGTCGAAAAACGAACTTTACAACTTTGGTGTGGTGTGGGGGGTAGATCGGGTGGGGGGAAGGGGAGTATGGGAAGGGATTGGAGGGGAAACAAAGAGGAGGCAACAAAAATTGATAAGAAATGTACTCCTGTGATGGGAAGGTGGCTCAGTGGTAGAGCACTTGCCTTGCATGCATGATGGCCTGGGTTTGATTCCTCAGCACCACATAAGCAGAAAATAAAAAAGCCGGAAGTGGTGCTATGGCTCAGGTGGTAGAGCGCAAGCCTTGAGCTGAAGAGCTGAGGGACAGCGCCCAGGCCCAGAGTTCAGGCCCCATGACCGGATCAAAAAAAAAAAAAAAAAAAAAGAAAGAAATGTACCAGTTTTCTTGCCCATGTAATTGTAACTCCTCTGTATGGTATTCTCACAATTAAAAAAAAAAGAAAGACTGAAAAGCTCAGAAGACATTTTGCTTTTACCGGCATGGTTCAACTAAAACCAGAAACAGTTCTTTACATTTATATAAACTATTATATCTAGTGAGGATTTAAAAAGTTTTAGCATATATATTTTAAATTTTATGTCAAAATATTTGTTTATTTTTGTCAGTTGTGGGGTTTGAAATCTGGGCCTGGACGCTGTCCTTCAGCTCTTCACCTCAAGACTAGTGCTCTACCATTTGAACCACTGCCAGTTTTCTGGTGGCTCATTGGAGATAAGAGTCTCATGGACTTTCCTGCGTAGGCTGGCTTTGAACCATGATTCTCAGCTCTCAGACTCCTTACTAGCTAGGATTACAAATATGAACCACTGGCACCTACCTACATTTGCACATTTATGAGGTATGGTGTGGTAATCCCATTCATTTATATCTTGTGTAATTATCAAGCTATATCATATCGATTAGTTTCTGTGTGTAACATTTCTTTTTAGTGAGACTGCTCAACCCTTATCTTTTCGCTGTGATGAAATATATATTCTTAACTATAATCACTTTGCTTCTTGTGGTATACAATTAATATATTTACTTTTAGTCATGGAAGTCCGCTAATTAAGGTTATATAAAACATGAATTGTAAAGTGAAAAAAATGGTTCCATTACTTGTTTTATCAAAACAATTATGCCTTTTTTCAATTATATTTCTGTGGGAATGTGTAATATTCATTGATTTAACAGTTAAAATTGATAACAGTTGATTCAAACTTGTATTTGAAAATTGCACACAACACAAATATACTTCCACTTTCTTCTACCACATAATTAAAATAACAGTATAGCAAAGCTTGGTGTTAGAGGCTCATGTGTAGAATCCTAGAAACTCAGGAGGCTAAGAACTGAAGATTTTGTTTCAATGTCAGTCTAAACAGACAAAAATGTGAAAACTTGACTCAGACATATACTAGATATTGCAAATAAGGGAAACCATGGGACCTATGCTTCTTTGGGCCTGGCTTACTTCACTTAATATAATTTTTCCAAGTCTTTCTATTTCCTAAAAAATGGGGCAATGTCATTCTTTCTGATGGAGGCATAGAATTCCATTGTGTATATATACCAATTTTCTTGATCCATTCATCTACTGAGGGGCATCTGGGTTGGTTCCATATCTTAGCTATGGTGAATAATGCTGCAATAAGCATAGTCGTGCTGGTAGCTTTAGTGTGGTCTTGTTTGTGATCATTTCGGTAAATGCCCAAAAGTGGGATTGCTGGGAAACAGGGGAGCTCTATGTGGAGTCTTTTGAGGAACCTCCATACTGTTTTCCAAAGTGGTTGAACAAGTTTACACTCCCACCAACAATGCAGTATAGTTCTCTTCTGTCCACATCCCCTCCAGCATTTGTTGTCATTAGAGTTCTTGATTATAAACGCACTCATTATCTTGCCCATGTAATTTTAACCCCTCTGTACAATATTTTCACAATAAAAAAAATAAAAAATACAAAAAAAATGTGAAAACTTATCTCCAATTATCCAGCAAGAAGGAGAAGGTAAAGATGTGGCTCAAGGAATAGTGTCATCACCCATGAGCAAAAAATACAATGGAGACCATTAAACATAGAGTTCAAGCCCTAAAAATTGCATATACACAGAAGACAACAATAAAAAGTACTGTGAACATCAATAATGAAGACAAAATAGTAGAAAAGATAATGAGAAATGTTGTGTTAACATCTGGAGGACAGAAAGCATTTGACAGAATTTTGATTCATGAAAGGGAAAAATCAAAGTCTCATTTGTACAATCTCATTGTATCTATTTGTGTTGAAACCTGGCTATTGGGTAACATATGAAAGTGTAGATTGCATTACCTGACATAGCAGACATTGCCTGTGACTATACACCATCCCACTCTGCAAAAATCTAAACTTGTACTTGTTAATTTAAATAAAACCTCATGTTAGAGACTGTTTGGTTCACATAGACAAGGGTCCTTATTTTGAGGCTTCAGACCAGTGCTTTTGTTTATAACCACTCCTGCTTTATGCCCTTCTTAGCTGGCACCAAGCCAAGACTTTGAGTTATAGACCCAACTGCCTTAATCCCTCCCTTTCTCCAGCTAAAACTCATTTCACATGCTATCTATGTCTTAGCATTAGTTGTTTTCTTTCTAATCCCCACCAGAAAACTCTTATATACATGTAAATCTACTATAAATAACCTAGTTAGAAAAGGTAGTAAGTGTTTAGCATTGGCTGAGGCTCTCATCTGTAGATTTGCTCCTTAATAAATCTGTGCTACACTATCTCTTCTCCAAGGCTTTTGAGTCTGACAACTGATTGGTTTGGTTTGATGTAATCCCATTTATCCAGACTTACTTTGATTTGTTGTGCTTCGTGATCTTTGGAAGTTTTGACCTATGCCAAGGGGCCCTCGTGTTTCCCCTAACCCTTCCTATAACATTTTCAAGGAATCTGGACTTACATTGAGGTCTTCGATCCATTTGGAATTGATTCTGGTGCAGGGGGATATATAAGGATATAACTACAGTTTTCTGTGTACAGCCAATTCTACCAGCACAATTTTTTGAAGAGGCTGTTGAGGAGCTTGAGGCCTGAGTGACTCCATCTTGAGCTAGATGTCATCTTCTGAAGTATGAGTTATGCAGCTGACCATGAGCCCGGCCTGGGAATGAACAGAAGAAGCAATTCCTTGGCAACTAGGAACATAAACTATCCTTGGGGAAACCGCAGGCAGGCAGGTGCTGGAGGGCATGGTGACCCCCACAGTCAGGCCACAGGTGGTGTTTGTTTAAAAAAGGAACCCTGCAGTTTAGCAAGTGTGTCCTTGAGACTCCCTGTGGTGCAAGCCAACCAGTTTAAAGTACTTCAACCCTCTGATCTAACCAACAACCTGTTTCTGCTTTGTAGTGCGCCAATCATACTATAGAATTGTATTGAGTTTCCCTGCGATGTGTTATAATTTGTTGTAAGATGCTATGATGTATACAAAGTCCCTGCCTTCCTTAAAAATTGTATAAAAAGTACTATAACCCTGGTCTTGGGGCCTCTCAGCGTCATGGGCTGTGGGGGGACCAAGTTCCAGCTTGCAATAAAGACTCCTTTGCTTTTACATTGTTGATGGTCTCTGGTGGTCTTTTGGGTAAGGATTTCCAAATTCAGTTTTACATTTGGTGCATTGGCCGGGAATCCCCCCAAAGCCCACCCAGACGCCTTAACCAAGGAGTCATGAGAAGCCCGGCAAGTAAGTAGAGGCATTGCCATTCTGAAATCATCTGGTATTTGAGTTCCCTGCAGGTTCTGTATTGGGGTTGGCAAGAGGTCTTAGCGGACGTGCTATAAGACAGCCAATGGGGCTGGTGGGAGTTGTCCCTCAGATCTCCTGGGGGGTAAACTATCCACTAGTGCAGAAGCTTGAGTCTGGCACTTTCTTTTTTTTTTTTTTTTAATTGTATTTTATTTTATTTGAGAACATACTGTACAGAGGGGCTACAATTACATGGGCAGGATAATGCATACATTTCTTACCAAGCATTGCAGCCTCCTCCTTTGTTTACCCTTCACTTCCCTTCCCCGCCTCCCCCTTCCCCCCACCCAATTTTACCCCCCTCCCCCCACCCAATTTTACCCCCCTCCCCCCCCCCACACCGACATTGTAAAGCTGGTTTTGACATGACATTTTGTACTTCTCATTGTTGCAACAGGTCCACCTGAATCCTTAAACGACTTGTTTGTCCCCATCTCCTCCACATGTTATACTGACATCAAATATAGTGAAAGCGGGGGTTACACTGTGGGGGAGGGACATACAAAGCAACAAAGAAATAATCTTATAAATGCATTAGAAACACATGCATGAAAGAAACAAAAACATTAAAATACATATTTAAGGGTTCATTTTCCTAACATCACATTATCTGACCTTTTCTGCTTGACTCATACCTATACTAGATATTGCAAATAAGGGAAACCATGGGACCTATGCTTCTTTGGGCCTGGCTTACTTCACTTAATATAATTTTTTCCAAACCTTTCCATTTCCTAACAAATGGGGAAATGTCATTCTTTCTGATGGAGGCATAGAATTCCATTGTGTATATATACCACATTTTCTTGATCCATTCATCTACTGAGGGGCATCTGGGTTGGTTCCATATCTTAGCTATGGTAAATAATGCTGCAATAAACATAGTTGTGCTGGTAGCTTTAGTGTGGTCTTGTTTGTAAACATTTGGGTAAATGCCCAAAAGTGGGATTGCTGGATCATAGGGGAGATCTATGTGAAGTCTTTTGAGGAACCTCCATACTGCTTTCCAAAGTGGTTGAACAAGTTTACATTCCCACCAACAATGAAGTAAGGTTCCTTTCTGTCCACATCCCCTCCAGCATCTGTTGTTATTAGAGTTCTTGATTTTTGCTGTTCTAACTGGAGTGAGGTGATATCTCAATGTTGTTTTGATTTGCATTTCTTTTATGGCTAGGGATGTTGAACATTTCTTCATGTGTCTATTGGCCATCCTTCTTTCTTCTTCAGAGAAGCTTCTCTTTAAGTCTTTCGCCCACTTATTTATTGGGCAGTTGTTTCTTTGAGGATTTGTTGTTGACTGATAGTTTACAGGGTAGGCTATCCACTAGTGCGGGGTCCGGCACTTTCTGACTGATAGTGTACAGGGTAGACTGTCCACTAGTGTGCACATTTGGGCCCATTTGTAGTCCAGCACTTTCTGACTGACAGTCTACAATGCACATGCTGTGAACATGTCTTGACTCAGGGTTCAGTGTTTTGTCTGTGTGTCTTTTGGAATTCTTGGAATGTTTCTCCTCCCAGATTCATCCTGATGCAAGGGCTCAGAGGAGACTGGCTAACACCCCCTTAATATCTGTTTCTCTCTAGCTCCTTCTTTTTTTATGAAACTGCCACTGACCACCTGCAAGTGGCACCAGCAAGATCTTAGCCTCGGGCCTTAGCCCAGGGGGTCTGAGTACGGGGGAGAACCTGTCAGTCTGAGGGGACAGCCACTAGGAACTTCTTTCTCTTGCCCCAAGAGGACTGGGAATTCTCCTCTGTCTTGGAAGGCTCCTGGGTCAATGTTTGCAGGAATCTAAAAGAAAAATCCTCCCGAGGTGAGTAGAGGGGGTCCGAGTCCCCTGGTAAGTGAGTGGTGTTGAGATGTTGCCCCATTCACTGAGACCTGATTTCGTCTTTGTGGCCACTTGTCTGTCTTGTTTACTTTGGTGTGTTTTCTGTTCTATGTTTTCTGAGGTAGGGAAGTTCTGGGTGAGAGTGGCAGGCTCACTCAGCAAACTCTGGATTCAGCTTGAGAACAGCACAGATTTCTGGGGGCCCATTAGTCCCCAACTCAGCCTTTGGTTGTTGTTTTGTCTAGTTCCGTTTTAGAATTGGTACCAGTTTTAAATGTGAATCCTTGGTTTTTGTGTTTATCAGTGTTTTGATATTTATTTGAACATCTCTGGGGGAATAAAAGTCTCAGCCTCTGGCTGGGCTTGGTCACAGACCTGCTAAGTCTCCCTCCCCCCTTCTTTTGTTACAGCAGCCAAGAGGAGGGGCATGGACAAGCCTCAGGTGCACCTTCTCCTGGTGGAGGCTGCTGGAGAGGTTAGGGTGTAGATAGCAGTGAGCCTGGTCTGGACTTTCAGCTGCTCCAGACAGCTTAACAATTTGTAAAGTGCTTTTGTCAAAATTGGGTAAAAATCAGGCCCATTCAGTTTCAGGTGACCCCCTCACCCAGCCCTCCTCCAACAGAAGGGATTCAAAAGACTGATTAGTGAAATACCTTGCTAAACAAGCAAGCCCTGGAAAAATGAAGCTCAACAAAGGTACTTCGTTTAAAAGAAATATTGTCTTAAAATTTTTTAAAAAACTTTAGAAAATGTACGTACAACTGATTTTGATTTCTTGTGTGCTTTAAGATCTGTGTGTTTTGTATGTGTTTATGAACATGTTCAAGATAAGAGTTGTCAGCATGCTGTAACAATGGGTGAGTTTAAGTTTAAAATTCAAAAGGTTATGAGGTTTGGACATTACCAAAAATTTTAAGGAATCTTCACATTGTTTTTAACGGCTTTTTAAGGATTCTTTAACTTAAAAATTAGAAAATCTGGGGCTGGGAAGGTGGCTCAGTGGTAGAGTGCTTGCCTTGCATGCATGAGGCCCTGGGTTTGATTCCTCAGCACCACATAAGCAAAAAGAAAAAAGCCGGAAGTGGCGCTGTGGCTCAAATGGTAGAGTGCTAGCCTTGAGCTGAAGAGCTGAGGGACAGCGCCCAGGCCCAGAGTTCAGGCCCATGACTGGACCCAAAAAAAAAAAAAAAAAAAAAAAAAAAAAAAAATTAGAAAATCTGGTGTTGAGTTCTAATTTTATTCCCTTGTGGTCAGAGAGAATGCAAGGTTTCTGAATTTGGACAAGTTTGCTTTGTGGCCTAAAATGTGGTCTATTTTAGAAAATGTTCCATGTGCTGTTGAGAAAAACGTGTATTCTTGTGGAGAGCTGCGGGAGCCACGACCAAAGACGGCCAGGCAGTAAGGCGTGGCCGCAAAAGCAACATTGTAGCTCCTTGGTAAGATGGCGCTGGCTCCCGCCTTCTGTCTTCCGGGTGACAAGTGCTCTCTGTAAAAACAACTCCTTATATGGCTATGACTTGGCTCCTAGTTTGCTTCCGTGTTTCCGACCCTATCGGTATATGCCACGTGGTGCTTCAGGATTTGCCATCCAGGAGACTTATAACCAGAGCGCGGGGGCGGGGGGGGGGGGGGGACAGAGAAGCAGGAAGAAGCGGGCAGAAGAAGCAGGAGAGAAGATGTTGTAAAAGGTCCTGAATAAACTGCATTGAGAAGAATCCCGGGTCGCGTCTTCCTTGCTGGTCGAGGTGGTCGCGACATATTCTTATGCTGCTGGGTGAAATTTTCGGCAGATGTCTGTTAAATCTAGTTGATCTTTGCAGTTGTTTAGATCTGCGGTTTCTTTGTTGAGTTTTTTCTGAGTTGATCTATCTAGTTGGGAAAGTGGTGTGTTAAAATCCCCAACAATTAATGTCTTTGGATCTATGTAGGATTTGAAGGAAAGTAGTGTTTCTTGGATAAATTTGGGTGCTCCGTTGTTTGGTGAATAGATATTTAGAATTGTAATATCCTCCTGAAGGAGAGATCCCTCAATTAGTATGTAGTGACATTCTTTGTCTCTTCTCACGAATTTTAATTTGAAGTCTATTTTATCTGATATTAGGATTGCAATTCCCGCCTGTTTATGGGGGCCATATCACCTTGCACCAGAATCAACTCCAAATGGATCAAAGACCTCGAGTCAAAGCAGACACTCTGAAAACATTACAGGATGCAATAGGAGAAATGCTAGGTCTCCTTGGCACAGGCTGAAAATTTTTTAATAGAGACCCAGAAACACAACAAATCAAAGAAAGGTTGGACAAATGAGATTGCATGAAGTTAGAGAGCTTCTGCATGGCAAAGGACATAGCTAGCAAGATCAATAGAAAGCCTACGGATTGGGAGATCTTCACTAGCCATACAATGGACAAGGGTCTCATATGTAATATATACATAGAACTCAAAAAATTAAATCCCTCGACAACAAATCCTCAAAGAAACAACTGCCCAATAACTAAGTGGGCTAAAGACTTAAAGAGAAACTTCTCTGAAGAGGAAAGAAGGATGGCCAATCAACACATGAAGAAATGCTCAACCTCTCTAGCCATAAAAGAAATGCAAATCAAAACAACATTGAGATACCACCTCACTCCAGTTAGAATGGCTGAAATCAAGAACTCTAAAAACAACAGATGCTGGAGGGGATGTGGACAGAAGGGAACCTTACTGCATTGTTGGTGGTCATGTAAAGTTGTTCAACCACTTTGGAAAGTAGTATGGAGGTTCGTCAAAAGACTCCACATAGAGCTCCCATATGACCCAGCAATCACACTTTTGGGCATTTACCGAAATGATCACAAACAAGACCACCAGCACGACTATGTTTATTGGAGCACTATTTACTATAGCTAAGTTATGGAACCAACCCAGATGCCCCTCAGTAGATGAATGGGTCAAGAAAATGTGGTATATATACACAATGGAATTCTATGACTCCATCAGAAAGAATGACATTGCCCCATTTGTTAGGAAGTTGAAAGACTTGGAAAAAATTATATTAAGTGAAGTAAGCTAAGCCCAAAGAAACATAGGTCCCATGGTTTCCCTTATTTGCAATATCTAGTATATGTCTGAGTCAAGCAGAAAAGGTCAGATCAGGTGATGTTAGGAAAATGAACTCTAAGATATGTATTCAAATGTGTTTTTTTCTTTCATGCATTTGTTTCTAATGCATTTATAAGATTATTTCTTTGTTGCTTTGTATGTCCCTCCCCCACAGTATAACCCCTGCTTTCACTGTATTTGATGTCGGTATAATTTGTGGAGGGGAAGGGGAAAAACAAGTCGTTTAAATAAGGATACAGGTGGACCCGTTGCAACAATGAAAATTACAAGTTTTCATGTGGAAAACCAACTTTACAACTTTGTTGAGGGGGGGAGGGGCGGGAAGGATTGGGTGGGGGGGTGGGGGGAGGCTGGGAAGGGATGGAAAGGGGAAACAAAGGAGGAGGCTACAATGCTTGATAAGAAATGTACTCATTATCTTGCCCATCTAATTGTAACCCCTCTGTACAGTATTTTCACAATAAAAATAAATAAAAATTAAAAAATTAGAAATCTGGTATTTTAAAATCTAATATTTTAAAATGCATAAGGCTGTTTATACTGTAATCAAGATATCTGGCTTAACACAAATACATTGGCTGTTTGGAATTTAGTTCCTTGGCTAAAATTTGGGGATAAATATTAGAAATTTAAGTGTAAAGGTTAGTTTAACACTGTCAAAGATGTTACCTGTTCTGTCTGTCTAAAACTGTGTATTTCATTCGAGAACCAAGAGATAAGAAAAGGGAAAACTTAGAAACCAACAGAAGACCTGTCTTTAGGGGTGAGGAGTGAACAGGCAGAAGCACAGTTCAGCTGGTCATGTATGGTGGGACAGGCCCTGAGGAAGTCCACAGATAATGGGACAGGCCCTGGGAGGAGTCCATGCATGGTGAAAGGGGGCAAGCTGGCACAAAGGCAGTTCACCTAACACTAAAGAGTTGGCTTAGGTACGTGCCCATTCCATAGGAGGGGCCAAGTGGCCCATCTTTGTTCTGTCCCTTTTCCCTACAGATTGACACTGGAAACATGATTGTTAAAATGAGTGATGTGATGATCTGATTAGTATTGCTAAAACTGCCCCTTGGACTTAAAAAGAGGGTTAAAAAGTTTATTTGTATAATGTGATTTGCTTTCAATGATGTTCTACAACTAGTATATGTTTCTAAAAGTCATAAGAGTGTTATGTCTAGCTTCTTGGTACAGTGATGGTGATTGTAATTCTTGCATTAAGGAAAAATTGACATTTAAGTTTAAAAGTTTTAATGTGTATCTGTTTTAAAACAAGCAGCCAAGAGACAATGAATGACACTTTGCCTCAAGATTTTAAGAGATTTTTTAAAATGCAACTAAAAACTAATGTATAGAATATTAAAAAGGAGATTAATAGGAGGCTTAAAAATTAGGAATGGATTTTTGGATATAAAGTTTAAGAGTAAAATTGTTCTTAATATTTGCCTCAAAGTGCACAAAGGAAAAATTAGGATTACCAAAATAATTGCTATTCTAGTTTGCTCTTATAGGTTTTTTTTTAAACAGTTTCCAGCAAGCCCAGAGCAAAGTACAAAGGATTCTTACAAGTTTGTTAGATGTAATTTTGGCTTTTATAAGTTCCAGGTAAGAGCATGCTCAAAAGCTACTTCTATGTTGACCACCTTGTTGCTTTTAATTGGAATAAAGTGGCCTTCTATAAGACTCATTGATCTGCAAACTGGTTCGAAGCCAGCACAGGGAAGAAAAAGGTCCCTGTGAGACTGTCACCTCTAATCATCCAGCAGAGTGCTGAACAAGCAAGCAGAGTTGCTTTGGGACTCAAAGTGGCAGAGTGCTAACCTTGAGCTGTAGAGCTGAGAGACAGCACTCAGGCCCTGAGTTCAAGTTCAGCGACCAACTAAGGGAAATGCCAATGAGGCATTTTTTCCAGTGTGGAGAAGACACTCCTGGAACGAAAGCAATGGTGGAGCATCCAGAGGTAGTAAGCCACTGCTTGGATGGCAGAAATGTCAGATCCTAGAGTCATTTGTGCATGGCCCTTCAAGAATTGATCAGAGCCAGGAGGTCATGCGAAGACAGTTTGTAAGCATGCCTAATATCCATGACTATTTACCTCGTAAGGGACAGGAACTTGCCATCCGGTGACAGTAGTAAAAAGCTAAAGTTATAAAATGTGGGGGATAGTTTAAATCCCAACCCTTGTATGTGCCAAAAATTCTAATTGGCAATAATTTTTGAGCTGACACCAGCTACATGAAATTCATCTCCTCAGGAAAAAGTTTGTAAACCTGTAAGTGTGTTTCTATTGATATCTCTCTGAAGGTCTGCATAGGTAACTGGGGCATCATTAGAGACCACATTCCTAAGCCATCCAGAAAGATGCTTTTGCAAACCAGAAGGCTAAACAAGCTACACTGCTGTAGCCAGAGAAAAGATTTGTGCATTTGCCAAAAGTTAAAATATTGTTCTTTGTAAAATAGGCTAAGGTTATAGGTTCCTGGCTAGGTAGGATCAACACCCCTGAGTCAGCTTAAAGAAGTTACAGAAGATGAATATTCACCCATCTTCCGCTTTTAAGAACAAGGGACCAGAATCACTTTAAAAAGTTGTGTCCAAATAGACAGAAGGAAAAGGCATGGGAAATAGTACAGGCCTGAGCCCTCTATATCTGCCTAGAAAATCAGCCTTATGAAAAGAACTATCTAGCTTAAAAAGTTGTCATCTTGGTAAATTGTCGTGGGCTATTGTCTAAATAGTCTTAAAAACTAGTGGGGTCACAGCCTGCCTAGCCTATGCAATGTATCCTTAACCAGTCTGTGTAGGAATTTGCAGCCCAGCAGGAGGTGTGACAGTCCCTTGTAGCCACTGAAAGACCCTGCTGCTGCTGCTACAGCTTGACAGTCCCCTGGAAGAAATCTACATTGTTACACTGACCACCTCCACTGTGAAAAAAGTAGAGTGAACTGCCTGATTCCATCACCTGAGACTGCATCCTGGTTGAAAGCTGCTAAAACTGAGATCTTGTGGGACATTCTTTTGGGTGATATCCAGAAACCTTCTCTATTCCCACAGTGGATATTGGGGGCAAGGATATCACTGGCTTGCTTGCCTTAGGCACTTCAGTGCATAGTGACTGAAAATCCACTCTATAGTCACAGCCAAGTTTGGCTCTGGTATGGTAATAATCTGAGTTTGTTTTCAATACAGGTAGTAATGAGACCCAGCCCTGCTCTTAGCCTTAAAATCTAGCAAGTTTCTGCATCCCAGTGGTGACTTGAGGCTGCTCTGAGATAACTTGGTTCTGCAAGCCAAAGGAAAAATGGGCATTTTAAAATTCTAGCCACAAAGAAGTTCAAGGAATTGCAAACAAGAGGAGGGTAGTAAAGAAAGCCTTGGGAAAGGAATTGGGAAAGGAATTGGATAAAAAAGGATTTGAAAAGTAAGGATTGTCTTAAAACATTAAGTCATTGGAGTAAAGAAGACAAACCTCAGACAGTTTAAGTATGTAGTAAATGGTATGAGTATGTCTTAATATTGGAGCTTCATGAGTACTGCTGGTATAAAATTAAGTTAACTGATATACAGAGTCAGGACTGGTGGAAAAAAATGTAAGGGCCTTTGGTACTGTTAATTTTGTTACTCACAGTCGGGTCCAGTGTTGTAAACCGGCTAGGGATGTTTGTTAGAAAACGCATTAACACTGTACAGCTGATGATCTTAAAGGCTCAATATCATCTGGTACCCAATGGAGAACATGATGTGTGCCCATAAGGACCATGATTGGCCCTTAAGGCCTATCAGAAAGGGGGAAATGAGGAGCCTGAGGCCTGAGTGACTCCATCTTGAGCTAGATGTCATCTTCTGAAGTATGAGTTATGCAGCTGACCATGAGCCCGACCTGGGAATGAACAGAAGAAGCAATTCCTTGGCAACTAGGAACATAAACTATCCTTGGGGAAACCGCAGGCAGGCAGGTGCTGGAGGGCATGGTGACCCCCGCAGTCAGGCCACAGGTGGTGTTTGTTTAAAAAAGGAACCCTGCAGTTTAGCAAGTGTGTCCTTGAGACTCCCTGTGGTGCAAGCCAACCAGTTTAAAGTACTTCAACCCTCTGATCTAACCAACAACCTGTTTCTGCTTTGTAGTGCGCCAGTCATACTATAGAATTGTATTAAGAGTTTCCCTGCGATGTGTTATAATTTGTTGTAAGATGCTATGATGTATACAAAGTCCCTGCCTTCCTTAAAAATTGTATAAAAAGTACTATAACCCTGGTCTTGGGGCCTCTTAGCGTCATGGGCTGCTGCCATGTATGTGGTGGGACCAAGTTCTAGCTTGCAATAAAGACTCCTTTGCTTTTACATTGTTGATGGTCTCTGGTGGTGTTTTGGGTAAGGATTTCCAAATTCGGTTTTACACTGTCTTTCTTCCATCCTGTTTCTGGCTCCCTTATCAAAGCTTATGTGCCTGTAGGAGTGGATTCATTTCTGGGTCTTCAATTCTGTTGTATTGATGGAATTCTGTGCTTCTATCGGAAAGAATGGCACTACCCCATTCCTGAGGAATTGGAAAAACTGGAAAAAATGATATTAAGTGAAATAAGCCAGATCCAATTAAATATATACTGCATGATTTTCCTCATTTATAATAACTAGAATATGCCCATAAATCTACAAGTTAATCCAGTAGGTAGTAAAAGACAAATAATTATACTTGGGCATGAATAACTAACAGCAATCTAAGCATTCACATGGTGAAAACAAGGGCAGCTCTTCTTAGGAGAGGATCACAATGGCTCAATACCTATGTACATATGACCATATTGCAATGAACTCTAAGAATCAATCATGCATATGAAATACATATATCTGTATATAATTTAATAGATGTCATAAAATAACCGACTTCCCTGTAATCTCAAAGCAAAATTGTAGGTTTAGAAGATAAAATTGAGGAATGTTTTCAAAACAAAAACTAAAATATATAGAGGAAAAAGTGGGAGAGAAAAGATAAGATGAAAAGTAGAGTAGCTATCTATTGAAGAATTCATAAAAAATTTCCAAAACTATACAAGAGAGCTGGGGTACAGCTCAGTTGTAGGACTAGACTAATATATACAAAGCCATGGGTTCAATCTCCAAGAAGGCATAATAAGGTAATAAATAGTAATAATAAAATAATTACTTGAAATAAATGCTTTCATGTTAGAGAGGCCTGATTCTTAAAACAGTATACAAATTACTCTCAATTCTTATATCCAATGACATAAAACTACAAGAATGAAGAGGAAATAGTTTTCCTTTTCTATCCTTTCCTTTAGTTTTCTGTTTTCTTCTTTTCTTTTTTCCTTTGGCACTACTGGTGCTTGAAGTTGCTAAGGCTCTGACCACTATTTTTCAGATGAGGTCTTACTTCTTGGCCAAGCCTCCTTTGAGCAATAATCTCTTACCTATGGCTTCCACAAACATGAAATAACAGGGAAATTACACTATACCTAGCTTTCTGTGTTTTTATAGTTTCTCACTTTTTTTTTTTTTGTCAGAACTGGCCTTGGATGTTGGTGTTCTAAAGTTCTGCCTTCTAATTAGCAAGCTTGGACTCAGACTATTTTCCAATGTAAACATTCGATATTGACTTCTATTTTCTAGATATCATTAAATTCTATTGAGCTTAGTATGGATCTTTATAATGTTATAAGAAGAACACAGAGAAATCCCTTGAATATTTTCCCAGTTTCTTTAAATATTTATAGAATGACATCACAAGTAGGACATTAATATTTCACAAGTGCCTTATGCACTTATTTTGTGCACATATTAAGTCCAATATAATTTTATCAATTCTATATTAATATATCATATTTACAGATAACGTTTCTTTACCAAAAATGACTCTTGTCTCATGCTTCCCTTTTATAATTAAACCCACTACTTCTCTTTGTCCCATCCCAAACCTGTTTCATCCTGGCAACCAACACATTTTTTTTTCTCCGACTTCTAGCTCATGCAATAAATAAGCTTTTAGAATTTCCTTCAAATCTATGGTAGATTATTGTCAGTTGTTGTATGCCTTAATAATGTATTGTATTCCCAGAAGTTGCCTTTGGTTCTGTCATTATAGAATGTAGCACAATTCGTTTCCCATTTACCTGAAGAAAGCCTGAACTGACTAGAGGAAATAATGCTGGTATAAACCTATGTGTTTTGGCCTTTGGGTGAATGTTACATTTTATTTCTATGAGACAAAGCCTAAAGAACTCAATTCCTGTGCTATACTGTAGGTTGTTGCATATTTCATATTCTAGTTACCTGTCAAAATGTTTTCAGAAGTGGCTTTCCCATTTGAATTCCTGCCAGCATCCAGTTTCTCTGTTTCTTGATAGCATTTAGTACTGACATTGTTGTATTATGTGAAGTAATTCTCATATATGTTTTATAATGTCATTTTAGTTTTAATGTGCATTCATTTGATGACTGATGATGCTTTTCTTGTGCTTATTTTTCACAACATGTATTTTGCTGGTTTCTAATCGATTTTTTTTAAACATTAGGTTTTGAGCATTTTATGTAGAGTCTACATTTGAGGCATTCTTCAGGTACAGGATTTGCAAATATTTTATCCTTGACTATGGGTACCCTTCATGATCATTACCACCACCATCATCATCATCACTATTAGTATTACTATTATTAATTTTGTACATGTATGTATGGTCCTGGGGATTGAAATCAGGGCCCCTGAGATTTGTTGCATTTTGTTAACAATTTGCCATTTGAGGGGCTGGGAAGGTGGCTCAATGTAGAGCGCTTGCCTTGCATGCATGAGGCCCTGGGTTCTATTCCTCAGCACCACACAAGCAAAAAAGAAAAAAGCCAGAAGTGGCACTGTGGCTCAAGTGGTAGAGTGCTAGCCTTGAGCTGAAGAGCTGAGGGACAGCACCTAGGCCCAGAGTTCAGGCCCCACGACTGGACCCAAAAAATAAAAAATAAAAAATAAATAAAAAAAAATTTACCATTTGAGTCATGCCTCACTTCTGGCTTTTTTGCTGATTAAGCAGAGATAAGATTCTCAGGGACTTTATTTTGTGGGCTGCCTTCAAACAGTAATACTCAAATCACAGCCTAGCTGTGATGAGATACATGAGCACCCTGCTCCTAAATTCTATTCACTATTTGTATACAAGACTAAATTATTTTAGACTTTTATTGAGTTTTATTGAGTTATACTATATCAAGTTTTCCTTTCCAATAATTTTAATGCCATATTTAAGTATGCTTAAATTGTCAAGACATCTTCCTTTGCTTTATATTTACATCACTCTTTTGTTTTATATGCCACTTTCAAAACCTGCTTGAAGATAATATTTGAATAAATTGTTATATTTAAGTCAACGTTCACTTTTTAATTCTCCCCAATACTGTCTAATCTATCACCACTTATTAAAGAGAATGTCATTCCACAAGTGTTTGGTTTTAAACTCTTATTAAATATTCCTTGATAATATGTATGTGGCTCTAATCTGGTGCCGTCCAGACCCATTGAGCTTTATAATCTTTCCTCTACAAATATAACAATTTTACACTAACACCTTTAATATTAGACAGAGAAATATATTCCAGTTTATTTTCTTTTGTCAATGAGTCAAGAGTGCTGGTCAGGTGTTTCAAGAAATTGTCATAAACTTATAAATAAAATTGTGAAGCTGGGCACTGTCAGCTCATGCTTATAATCCTAGCTGCATAGGAGACTGAGATCTGAGGATTGCGGTTCAAAGCCAGCTGGAACAGGAATGTCTGTGAGACTCTTATCTCCAATTAATCAACAGAAATCCAGAAGTGGCACAGTTGCTCAAGTGGTAGAGCACTCACTTTGAGCTGAAGAGCTGAGGGACAGTACCCAGGCCCAGATTTCAAGCCCCAAGAATGACCAAATAAAAGGAGGGGGATGAAGCAGGAGACAATTAAATAACTTTGCTCAAATGTATCCTCCAATCCACAAAAATTATATGTCTATATTTACTTAGATTTTTGCCTCTATATTCAGCATTTTATAATTTTCAATGATACTGGGTGAACAACACTGAAATACATTTTGACGATGTGTGGAGATAGCACAAAGACATTAACAGAAAACAGTTGAAAAATAAGGGGCAACGGGAATGGAGAAAGACAGAAACAGGTTAATCAGGCCTCTGATCAATATGTGCATGTGCAAAATATTTCAATAAGATTTCTTCGTACAATTAATATGCACCAATTAATAAATATCTTCCAAAGGCATTGGTATTCATGTATGACATAAAGGATAAATACAGATTCTCTGGTGAAATGAAACAAAGATAGACGCGAAAATACATAATTATAGTAATTGTGTAAACGAACTAAGAAATTTGGTCAACATTCTGAGGGCTCATGGTTCATTAGACTAGAAGGCCATTGGTGTCTAAGATAATACTAAAATGTTAGACTTGAGCCTATCTTTAAGACTGCTTAATGCTAAAGTAAAATCAATAAAGGACATGTTTGGCAAATAAAGTAAAATGATCGCTTATGGACAAATGAAAATAATAATATACATATATAGTTATTTGTATATATACACATATAAATATGAAATATGCATAGGTACACATAGTATGTATAGATATACACTTATTTAAAGAGATTTGAATCAGAAATATATTAAGAGCATATTAATGCCAATGAAAAACTTTAACCATCCTGAATATGTTATCCAAAAATCCAAATACATATCTCTGTAATAATATACCAACAACCAAAGAACATATTAAAAGATCATAGCATACCTAGACATTGCATACATATAGAGATTAGTGGAAATAGAAACAACAATAAGATAGCACTGCATAACCACTATGTAGAAGTTGGAATCCTTATACTTTGTTGCTTAGCACTTAAAGTGATATAGTCAGTTTATTAAACATACTGGCAATCTTTAAGATACTACACATCTAGTTGCTCTATTATCCAGCATTTTAAGTCATAGTTTTATATACAAAATAGATTTCAACACATGACCAATGAGACCCATGTACAAGAATATAGATAGCAAAACCTTTTACAATAATATATAATAAAATATTGAAATGCCCATTGAGGACATTATATAATTCTATACATGTATACAAAACAATATGGTCTATCTGTCAGAAAAATTTACATGAACTTACTTGGGAAACATTACATGGGAGAAATGGATAAAATAGACTGCATTTTCTAATTAAATGAGCTTTTTAAAATTGGCACATCTGTAGTGGTAGACTATGAAGTAATGGTTGGTCAAGTGGAGGGTAGGTTGAAATGATGACAGGAAGTGACTACTAATAAATATTGGAGTATTTTGAGGGGGGAGTAATGATAAAATGTTCTAGAACTGAAGGTGATGTTCATAGTCCAACTCTTAACTTTCTATGAATCATTGTACTTTATCGAAGAATTACAGATTGCATTTGCATTAACCTTAGGAAAAATTTTAGAATAGTAGTGGGTGAATCTGAGTGTTAATTTAGCATTTAAAATCACAGAATTCTGTAATGCATACATTTAGTATGTTGATGAATGAGACTATCAATAAAATACGAATTGTGACATATCCTCTAAGTGACTATATATGACATTGTGAGTCAGTGAATCTTCTACAAAATTATGTAAATTGAGAGATGAGATAGGATTGAGAAGGATGAGAGACAATGATCATCAAGATGCATTGTACTGGGCTAGGAATGTGGCTTAGTGGTAGACTTACTTAGTGGTAGTGAGAAGCCCTGGGTTTGATTCCTCAGTACTACATAAACAAAACAAGCTGGAATTGGTACTGTGACACAAGTTGCAGAGTGCTAGCATGAGGAAAAGAAGCTCAAGGACAGTGCCCATTGTCAAGGCCCTAAGTTCAAGACCCAGGACTGGCAAAAAAAAAAAAAAAAAAAAAAAAGGAAGCATTGTATTAAGACAGGCACTAGCAGCTCATGCCTGTAATCCTAGATACTCAAGAGGCTGAGGATTGAGGTTTGAAGCCAGCCCAGGCAGGAAAGTCCATGAAATTCTTATCTCCAGTGAAATCTGAGAAAAATCTGAAAGTGCTGCTGTTCCTCCAGTGATAGATTTCTAGTGTTCATCCAAAGGAGCTCAGGGTCAGCTCCCAGGCAAAGAGTTCAAACCTCAGGAGAGAAAAAAGGAAAACAAAATAACTCACTAAACACTATTTATAAACTGCCTGGTCAAACAGCAACCCCCAATCACATACTTAAAGTTAATTAAAAATATGATTAGAATAAAATGCAAGTCATTTTAGGGACCAAACATAGATAGAACACAAAGGTTGTTTACAGGGACAAAGTAAATTTTATATCACGCAGTTTGAGTTGAAATTTGTTCTTCAGTCTTATTAAATCATTTGTGAAATTGACAATAGTGCCAATTACAGATTTATTTCCTTGAGGAAAAGGGTGAATTCTGATGTCTTGTCATAGCAAACCATAGTGGTAAATTTTTTGCCTCTTTTTGAAGGTTAACTGATATTTTAAAGTAGATTTGCCCTACTATAATATTAATTTAATCAATCATTTCATTAGGGCAATGTTGGTCAGATTTTTTCCAGTAAATCTTATCCCTTATAATAAATGAGAACATGCTGTGTCAGTCTCCTATTAATATGACAAAATAGTTTATGAAATCAACTTAAAAGGAGGAAAGATTAATCTTGGCTTCTGATTTTATACATTTCAGTTTATGTTTCTTATCCTCATTGCTTTGGGTTGACACAGTACCCATGTCAGGAACATGTGATGGAGTATGTATATTCGTGGAAGCCAGGAAGAAAAGAAGAGGAGGAATAGGAGTGGGAGAGGGAGAAAGAGGGGTAGAGAGAGAGGGAGAAGGAAAATGAGAAGGAGACAGAGAAGAAAAAGAAGGAAGAATAGGAAAGGACTTTGATCTTAACGTCCTCTGATCACAAGTTCTCAGTGACCAAATCTCTACAGCTATGCCCACTTGAAAAGGTTCACCACCTCTTTATGGCAACATAGTGAAAACTAATTATTAATCCCAATCCTTTATGATTTCAGATTTAATTTCTAGAATGGTGGGTAGATATTTCTGTACAATTGTGATAACTTCTGTTCCTAAGTATTTACTTCAATTAATCAGAGGAGCTATTTGGCATGGAGTTGGTTTGGTTATACAATTGCTGGAGAGATGAATGAAATATTTAGACTGCAAATACATTTTATTTAACAGATAAGGAAGCTTCAAGAGATTTCATTTTTGATCTTCAAAAATGACTATTTCATCTAACTCATAATGACTTGAATTTTTCATAATTTTATGGCATTTATATTCAAGTTTTTTTGTCATTTATAGTGAGGTTCATTCTTTCTAGTTGAAGGAAAAATGAATACTATAACTTCTATAGAGAGTAGGTATAATATGAATTTCCTGCCATTCAATAATGTTATATTCAAATATATAGGAATAATTGGATAAGTCATAGAATATTTTGCTTTAGTTAGCTCATATTGAGATTGATTCAATTTCTAAAAATCAGTGTTGACATAAAATATATGAAATTCAGTGTTTCTCTGAAATGACTTGGTACTCAAATCTCAGAAATACATGACCAGTAACTAAGATTTCTGCATATTCAAAAAAATGTATAAATCTAAATTTTTATGTCAAAAAAGTTTAGGGTAAAAAGAATAGAAAATCATGTAGCTGCAATAGATAAAATTTAAAGTTAATGACAAATTGCTTCAGTCAGCCTGATAGATCCTATTGATTTTAGCTTACATGAGAAATTTGATTAATGATCCTTTTGTCGCTTTTGAATAATAGAGTATTCAATTTGTCCAAAGATTCTGTCATTGAAACCTTTAGTGCATATTTTTTCATAAAAATGAAAAGTATTTTTCCACAGTACAGGTTCAGATTTAATAACTAAATAAATATCTAAATGTTAATTTGTTAAATTGACCTCTGGAATTCAAATAATAAGAAATTTATTTTATTCTTAGATATATTATATCTGTGCTGAATATGAGTGTCTCAAGCTTCTAATCCTTGCTATTCTGGAAGCTGGACTTCAAAGCCAGCCTTGGCAAGAAAGTTTGTGAGACACATCTCAATTAATCACACACACACACACACACACACACACACACACACACACACACACACACACACACACAGAAAGCCAGAAGTGGAGTTGTGGATCAAATGTTAGGGCACTATCCTTGAGTGAATAAAAGTAAAGGATAGGCCTTGAGTTCAAATCACAAGAACAAAACACGCACACACACACACACTCTCTCTCTCTCACACACACACACACAGACATGTACAATATTATGTCTAACTTCTTATTTTAGTTTGAAGAAATAAACAATGACATGAAAAGTAATATTTGTTACATATCCTGCATTTTTGTGAAGTGCTTTTTAGTGGTTTTTAGTTTTTAGTTTTAAGATATAGCTTAGGTTATTAAAATTAATATTAATCTATTTAATAGTTATAATTCCTCATAACACATTGGAGTACAACATTTGGTATTTTTTCTATAGTGTTAAGAAGTATTCTGAGTAAAAAAAAGAAATGAAGAATGGAAGAAAAAAGAAAGAAAGAAACAAAGAAACAAAAAAGAGAAAGAAAGAAGAGAGAAAGAGAGAGGTAGGGATGGAGGGAAGGAGGGAGGAAGGAAAGAAGAAAAGAAGGAAGGAAGGAAGGAAGGGAAAAACAATTTAATTTATAAAATCTGATATTTAGCAGAACATAAATTTCATGTAAGTTAACTCTTTAGTAAATGCAAGGTTTCAATTGCCACTTCTCTGCATGTTCTCTATGCATGAATGAAACCAACAAATGAGGGATCATAAATAACCACCTGAATCTGTTTGCATCTGTAGTAAATATGTACACAAATCTTTTTCTCATTTTTATACATCATTAAATAACTATTTGCAAACAATTTACATTTAGTTACAAATATTCTAAAAATTGATGTAACCAAAGGATGTCAATGTATTATATAATGTGAACTCTGGTATTTATAATGCTAATAATATTACATTCTTCATGTTATATTAATTATAACAATTACATTATGTATTTTTTCAGAGAAATTAGCACCCTCTAATTTTGGTGTCTGTGGGAGTCCTAATAGCAGACAGTAATTAAAATCAAAGGAGATCTGTATTTCTGAAAGCAATTAACTCATTGGAGATTGTTCAAATACATCAGAAGGGCCTTAGAAATATTGCACCATGTTTACATGATTACCTATGATGTGATTCAAGAGCCACTAAACAATCGTACTTCACTTTGCCATTACTATAATTATTCCCATTGTTAAGAAGAATCATTCACATAATTTACACGATATAGGTTTGTCCTTAAGTTATTATTTCTTATGAAATAATATCCAAATGATACACTACACTAAGAGTTAAAGCAAAAGTTGCAAAATATATTGGACGATGTAACTACTTCCAGATACACATTTTGAAATTGTATTCCCTGTCTGGTGACATTAGAATCAACTTTTCAGAGATGACCCTGAAATAATGATCCTGATAAAAGAAGCCCAATATAACTACTCTGCCATGTGAACGTCCAGCAAATAAATTATAATGAACCAGAAAGTAGACCCCCCATAAGACAAGGAATTGCTTTGAATAACCATTTTTACAACCAATGTTCAAGCTTCTAGAGTATGGGTAATATACTCCTGATGTTTTTAAGCCACTTACGTTGAAGTATTCTCTTATAGCAGCCCAATAGCTGACAAAAAGCAAAGGAATTTTTATTTAAATTTCAAATTTTCAGAAAAAAAGATTCATAATGTTTTATTATTGGAATTTGATTCTGCAAACCTCCAGGTTAAAAATATTTTTAAATGGGAATTGACTTGAGGTTAAACTCTCTATTCAACAATCATAATTAATTTTTTGAATATTTTAATATTTTTAACTACTTGTACAAAGGAGTTGCCATTCACTGAAACAGTTTATGGATACAGAGCATCTTGATCAATTTCACCCATTTCAACATTCTCATCCATCCCTCCCAATCAAGCCCAGTCTTTACGTATCTCAATATTATGTCATGTATGGAATTACTTGCCATTTAACAAAGCAGTTTATGTGTACAATGCACCTGGAATTGTGTTACCACTTCAACATCTTCACCCCAATTTCACACTACCCCTTGCTTTGTATATTTCAATTCTGGGAAGTGTGCAATGGTTTCTTGCCTGTCCTTTTCCCCTTCAATTTCCTACCCCTCTCACATTGCCCCCCACTGTCCTCTCTTGCACTACACATTTACTGGCATTTATTTTGTTGGGCTTTGACTTAATCTTTTAAGAGAATGATAATATTTTCACACTACATAGACTCTGACACTTCAGATAATTCATTTGTATCTGTTTGCATACCATCCAGTATGTTTAATAAATGTTTATAAATTTACATTTAGAAGCAGCTGCTATCTACCACAAGTGAGGAAACCTAAGTTTCTCTGGGTGCAGTTAATTTCACTTAACATTATTATTTCTGCGTGTTTCATTTTCCTTAAGAATGGTACAATATTATTGTCTCTGATGGATGAATGGAATTTGAATATTTATGTGTATATATGTATGTATACATACATACATACATACTTGTAAATAGCGATCAATAAAAGTATATATGTCTTGTATATATATATGTATATATATATATATGTATATATATATATATATATACATACATACATACATATATATGTAGGTTGCTTGATTTCCCTCATTTGTTGTATTAGAATGTGCCTATAATTCTACAAGTAAACACACTTGGATGATAAAAGTGAAAACATTAGACTTGGACATGATAAATTATATGGGATTCTAAAAATTTATACAGTGAGATCAAATGGAGGATGCCCTTTGGAGAGGATCACAAAGGCTCAATAGCTATATCAATATTATCATATAAAATAATGTTCATCAAAATGATCTCCAAGAAATGATAATGAGAGTTTTATTATTTTGCTTTTTCCTTCTGTCTTCTGTTGCTGTTTTTATTTCTGTACCTTTGGTTTTATATGTAAGTTTGGAAAGGGCAAGGGGAAACACAGAAATGGTGGGACAAAGGGTCAACAAATGTAGCAGTGCTACTCAATAGACACTACATTGAAAATGAACTATACAACTTATGGGGGAAGGAGGTTGAAAGGGAAAAACTGGGAGAACATGAGGGAAGAAGTGACACTATTCAAAAGAAAGGTGCTCAATATCTGACTATGTAATTGTAACCCTTCTGTACATCATTTTTACAAATTAAAAATGGACTTCATAAACAGGCCAGAGTAGCTATACAAATATTAGACAAAATAGGCTTTAAATTAAAAGTGGAATGAAAGTAAAAAGAGACAAAGGAGGACATTAAATATTGATAAAGACAACTCTCCATCATGGGGATATTACAATTCTAAATATCAATGCCCTGAATCCTAGAGCTCCCAAATTCATCAGACAAATATTACTTAACCTAAAAATATGCATGCATCCAAACACATTGTTGGTTGCTTGAACACATCATTCTTACCACTGGACAGGCCATCCAGGTAAAACCTTAGCCAAAAAAACTTCAGACCTAAATAACTGCAATGACAAGCTATACCTAATAGATATCTACAGAATATTTCACCTAGCAGCATCGCAATATATATCCCTCTCAGCAGCCCATGGAATGTTCTCCAAAATAGGTCATATCTTAGATCACAAGGAAAATCTGTGAAAATTCAAAAGTAAAAATGAAATTACTCCTTGTATCCTGTCAAACCATGATGGGACCAAATTAGGTCTTGACATCAAAAGGCATTACAGAAAATTCTGAAACTCACAGAGACTGAATAACACATTGCTAAATCATCAGTGAGTCACTGAAGAGATATGGAGGTCAGTTCCAAGGTTCATGGAATTCAGTGGAAGTGAACACACAAAATACTACCTTCCCTGGGACACGAGGGCACAGGCAATACTCAGAAGAAAATTTATAGCTTTGAGTATGTACAGCAATAAATTAGAACAATCTTGAATCCGCACTAATTATGCACCAATAGGTCTTTTGAAAAACAGGAACAAGCCCAACCAAAAACCTGTAGACAAATTAAAGAAGTAAATAAATCAGAGTCTCAAAAAACATACAAGCAATCATAATTGACTTTTATATACTAGTAGCTCACAATTCACCCAATGAATGTCAATGTAGCTATTTTCAGAGATAGACTCAACCAGCTCAAATCAGTGAACAAAAAAAATCTAGAATTCTAACAAGCAACATTCTGTTTGACCTTAAAAAATTCTCTGTTGTTATTATTAAGGTGATTTATAGAGGAATTGCAATTACATGAGTCAAGTAATGAGTACATTTCCTTTTATGAAATGTCTTCAGTTCCCTCATTTGTCCTGTCCCCATCCATGTGTTAAATAGTTCACTTTTATCAATGTTCAATGAACTCTACTGCTGCAATTTTTCACCCTTTTCCCTAAAGCTCTGTGCCCACCCCCCACTTTCCTGAAGACGTACAATGAATACACTAGGCATAAGGTAAAGAAGACAGAATCATCACAAACTATACAGAACAACAAACCAAAACAAAAAAAGAAGTCTTCTGTTTCTGTATCTCATAGTTTGAGTATATACAGCATGTTATATAAATATAATTGTTTTTTTATCATTAAGTCAATTCAGGGATTAAGGTGTGATAACTTATAATGTTGCTTTCTATTTAATAATGCTCTTTATTTTAACATTAAAGTTGTAAGTAACACAATTCAAGTCCTAGTGAAATTTGTTTTTCTGTTTTTGTTTTTGTTTTTTTTTGTCAGTCGTGGGGCTTGAACTCTGGGCCTGGGCACTGTCCCTCAGCTCTTCAGCTCAAGGCAAGTGCTCGACCATGTGAGCTACAGCACCACTTCCGGTTTTCTAGTGGTTTATTGGAGATAGGAGTCTCACGGTCTTTCCTGCCCGGGCTGGCTTTGAACCGCGATCCTCAGATCTCAGCCTCCTGAGTAGCTAGGATTACAAGCGTGAGCCACCAGTGCCCGGCGTCCTAGTGAAATTTGAAGGTTCAAATTTAAATTTAAAATTTCAAAATGTCTAATACTTCCACTTTGGCAACCAAAATGAAAAACAGGGATGTTATATCCTCAAGAATGTAATTATTTCATGTGCAAAAAAATAAAATAAATGTAATATTAATTCAGTGGAAATAATAAATCAAATACTTATGCAATGCATCAATTCCATAGATTATGAGATCTATTGATAAAATTAATAAAACTTGTAAAGTTGGTTTTTCGACATAACATCTTGTACATCTCATTGTTGCAATGGGTCCACCTGTATCCCTATTTAAACAATTTATTTTTCCCTTCCCCTCCACAAATTATACCAACGAGGAGATTGGAAGGAATGGGAAGGGGAAACAAAGGAGGAGGCAACAATGCTTGATATGAAATGTAGTCATTACATTGCCCATATAATTGTAACCCCTCTGTATGGTATTTTCACAATTTAAAAAATAATAAAGAAAGAAAGAAAAATAAATAAAACCCAGGATTGGCAAAAATTTATTTTAAAAGAAAAAAAATGATTAAAACTCGTATTAAGTAGATTACTTAAGACATGAACCGAGTGATAATTTTCTTTTCTAGGTGAAGTTGATATAGAAATCAAAATCTAAAGATTCCAGAGTTCTGTGTGCTTATACATGTCAATTTATACATATGCTTGACTCACCTCGACATTATATGAAGATAACTGAGAACAGGACTAGAATAAAAAAAATCACTCAAATGTTTAGCTGTATTTTGTGACTAAATATGTATTTTTTATCTCTTTATTTTATTTGAAAAATCTGGTAATTTATTTAAGTCACATCAACAATAATGAGAAATACACAGCTCCTAGCTCCTTAAAAGACAATCAATAAGACAAAAAGAAAACAACAAAGAAAAAAATTGAACCTCATTTTGCATGTAGTCTTTGTATATTGTGGTGATTTGTAACTGTAGATTATGTGACTATCCCATGAATCTGGGCTCAAATCACTAGGCCTACTGGAAGAAAATTTCAAATTCTAGAGCAGCTAACACAGCTGTGCTGTTGTTTGTGGGTTTCACTGCAGTAGTAGCTGGGCCTGAACTGTACAAAGGAAATAATTTTAGTGCTTTGAAGGCAAAAATGTGATGAAAAGCATACTTTTATCTTCTTAGATAATAAGAAGACCACACTTTAAAGCTTACTAAATGATCAGCCCTTTAAATAACAGTGCCATTTTTAAGGAACTCTAGATCATTCAAGTCCTTCATTCCATCCACAAGCATTGTTGCCATTCACAAATCATTGTCAAAGTGAATTTCCAGTTCTTTTTGATATTTCAAATGGTTTAGGAGTAACATAAACAATAATTCAAGTTGTTGAGAAAATTTAATTTAGAATAAGCAAGCAAATCAGATTCAACTCCATAGCATAACCTTTAGGAAAAATGAACTGAGGAATATGGCATGTCCTTTGTAATTTAATATTAGACATTAGGGCAAAATGCCAGAAGCAGACTCTACAAGGAAACCGAAGTCTTTGATAATATATATAAAAGATTACCCAGGGAAAAGTAATTTTACTTACATTTTCTATTGTATGATAACATTTTTGTCTGCTAATGAGAGACTCAAAAATATTTTAATTATGATATGAAAAATGTATTGACATAAATGAATGAAATCAGGGCGTAGATGGTACAGGAGCTGGGTGATTCTTTAATTATTTTCATTATTTTGAATGATCTGGTATTTTTGTATTGTGGAAGTATGAATGTGTGGAGAGCCCTGCAGGGAGTCTATCTGCATGATAGGCTTGACTATCTCACTGGAACATCAGGAGGCTGTTCACAGAATCTGGTCTTTTCATCCTGCCCCATACAAATACCGGTAGCTGCTAACAACCACCTTTTCACCCCCTAGTAGCTGCTAACGACCACCTTTTCACCCCCCATACAAACACCCGGTAGCTGCTAACAACCACCTTTTCACTGCCCTAAGCAAGCATCCTGCAGCTCCTACGCCCAATGAAAAAGCTTCCTTATTCTAAGCATATAAATACCCCAGTGTGAAAAAATAAAATTTGGCAGCTTGATCAGAATCCTTGTCTTGCTGTCCTTCTTCGTGTCTCTTGTCCCTTCATTCCTTCTCGCTTAGGTTCACTGCCCTCGTTGACGTCCTGCGGGTCGGGACATGAATATATTTTATATCTGTGCAGGAAAGGTTGATTATTAGATAAGTGTCTGATACCCAATGTCAGGAATCTAACCTGAGTCAGAGTGGTAAATGTGTGTGTGTGTGTGTGTGTGTGTGTGTGTGTGTGTGTGTGTGTGTGCCTGCAAGCATGTATTTAGAAGGAAGAATCTTATTTTCCTAAGGTATATACTTAATTGTATTAGTTATATTACATTAATGACAGCAGATTAAGGTAATTAACATTTTGACACATATGTTTATATTCCTATGATTGCATGAACAAACTAAAAAGTTATTTTTGGTGTATGAGTTTTGTGGAAGGTCAGCTGAAAGTATAAACATTTGGAATCTTGAGAAAGATACCAATGGCAATCATTTCAGTGTAGATCAGTTTTAGACAACACTTGCAAGGATATATAATCATATTTGAAAGTGCAACATTGCTTTATTTTCAAAAGCTACACTATTCTATAACTTTGTAGGAAATTTAAATTATGGAAACATAAAAGTAATGTGATTATTTATTGCATACAGTTTTACACTTTAGTTTTGTCAAATCAAAATACCATTTATTTCTACTGTATAGGAGGAAAACCCTAAATATTACAGTTTAAGCCATATTTCATTTTGGGAAGCCTTGTCTGTATGAATACGTTTATTTCTTTTGTTTCTGCTTTCCTATTCATAATTCTGTTTCTCATAGTATTATTCTAAGGACAAGTTCTTTATCCCAATTTGGGGCTTGAATATAACTCATGCTCAGTTTGCTAACAGTAGTCAGTCTACCATTTGAACCATGTCTCCAGCCCAGAAATTTTTGAAGTTAATTGGAGATAGAACCTCATGAATTTTCCTACCATTCTGAAAACCATTATCCCCCAAGTCTCATCCTTCTTAATCATTAGGATTATAAATTTGAGTCATGGACCCCAAGAGTCAATGACTTTTCATGTCTTATAGATTCCACATGTTTGCTAGTAATTGTAATAATAAACTACCACAGATTGGGTAGCATTAACACTGTAAATACATTCCCTCTGAGTTGGTGGAACTAAAACTCCAAGATCAGAGTTGGCTCCTTCTGAGTCCTCTTTCCTTGGAATATTCAAGGCCTTCTGCTTCTCTTGGAAGAGAGTTCAACTTAAATGCTACCTTTGAGATTCTCTTTCCCAATGCAGTCACTTTCTAAGGCAATGGGTTTTTGATCTTTAGTGTGATTTCAGTAGGACAGTATCCAACACATAATATATTACTTAATGGATAGGAGAAAATCTCTAATAGGAAATTATTTGGTTTGGGCATGGAAGTTATGCTATATTTAAAAAAAATAACAAAAGAGGCAAAGGTTTTATTAGAGCTTGTAAAATGAGTATGAAGTCTTGACCTCAGACATGCCAAATTCTTACCCTGACACACACTTAAATGCCTAGGAATACTGGATGATTGAACCCAAAATCCTATACTTGTGAAACAGCATCTCTTTTATTGCCATACCAGCAGATTGTAATTTGGTTGCTTATTTTGAGGTAGTATCACTATGCCTGGGCCTGCTTGGACTGCGGTCCTCCTAACACAAGCAAAACACATTGCACCCAGCAAATGGTTAGAGTTTCTGAAACTTCTTTTTTTTGTGTGGGCTTGCCTGGAACTGCAATACTCTAATCTATGTTTTCTAAGTAGATAATATTGCAGGTTTGAGCCACTTTATCCAGTAAAACTATACAATTTCAAGATATCTTGATATTGTGTATATTTGTGCTTGACATATTGCTAACCTTAATTTAATTTTCTCCCTCTTTTGTTTAGTACTCTGAGTTGAAAATATTGACTTTCTTGATATACATGGCTTTGTTTTGGGTGGAATCCCATCACAATCCAAAAAATCTCCCAAAAAGTTTATGTCAAGAATCATGGAAAAAAGGCTTCAGGTTGAAAAAAAAAACACTGATCCTTAACTTATAATTGCAGTATATTTATAATGTTAGTCAATGCTTTCTGAAGTATGAGAAGAGAAGGAAGACAGAAATGTGAAAGGTGTCATCTCTGTAGAATTTCTGTAGTTGTCACTTCATGTTATCTTTCTTCCTTAAGGCTTGCTTTATTAAAACCCTCTGGGGACTGGGAAGGTGGCTAGTGGTAGAGCGCTTGCCTTGCATGCCTGAGGCCCTGGGTTCGATTGCTCAGCACCACATAAGTAAAAAGAAAAAAGCCAGAAGTGGTGCTGTGGTAGAGTGCTAGCCTTGAGCTGAAGAGCTGAGGGACAGCACCCAGACCCAGAGTTCAGGCCCCACGACTAGACCCAAAAAATAATATAAACTGAATAACAACAACAACAGTAATAATAACAGGAATAACAATAGTAATAACAATAGCAACAACCACAGTAGTAATAATAGTAACAATAACAGCAATGACAGTAACAATAACAACAGTAACAATAACACTAATAACAACAATAGCAATAATAACAACAATAACAACAACAGTAATAATAACAATAACAGTAATAATAACAGCAGTAATAATAGTGTTAATAATAGCAACAACAACAATAATAGTCACAACAAGAGTAATAATAATAACAATAACAACCATAAAAGTAATAACAGTAGTAATAAGAGTAACAATAACAACAACAATAACAGTAATAATAGCAAGAACAATAGAAATAATAGCAACAACAATAACAGTAATAACAATAGTAACAATAACAGTAATAACAATAGTAATAACAACAGTAATAACAACAGTAATAATAACAACAGTAATAATAACAATAGTAAAAAAATAACAGTAATAATAGTAATAATATAGTAATAACAATAGTAACAACCACAGTCATAATAATAGTAACAATAACCGTAACAACAGTAACAATAACAGTAATAACAACAGTAATAACAATAGTGACAATAGTGATAGTAACAATAACAACAGTAATAATAATACTAACAAGAGCAATAACAATAGTAACACCAGTAACAATAACAACAACAATAATAACAGTAAAAACAACAGTAATAACAATACTAATGATAACAGTAACAACTATAATAACAATAGTTTTAATAATAGTAATAACAATAGCAACTACCCCAGTAGTAATAACAGTAACAATAACAACAATAACAATAATAGTAATAGTAATAACAACAGTAACAATAACAGTAACAATAACAGTAACAATTGAAAGACCCCCGTCGGCGTGGGGTGCCCTTCGATCTGAAGAGACCCTTCCCCAAGGAACAACGAGACCACTTGTGTGGATGCAAACAGCAAGAGGTTTATTCGGGCATGCCTCGGCTCCCAGGTGCACTCAACCTCGAGATCCACAAGGTTCGGGTTGAGTGTCTGGGAACCGGTTACACGGGTACCCGGGGCGACAAAGTCTATCGGGAGACTTGCGTGCCTAGTGCCAGAAAGCACCCTATTTTTATGGGCAGCAGAAGCGAGGTTACAGAAGCGAGATGCGTGGTTACAGACTATTGATTGGTTAATTTTAAATTACGCTCAGGGTGGGGATTGGTCAGGTTAAGCTGGCCAGATGGGGCAGGCGGGGTTGGGGGAAAGCTGACGTGTTGGTACTTGCCCCGGCAAGTCTGTGCTGGTCGTCATGCACCGAAACTGTTCGTTCCCTAATTTTGACAAGTGATTTATTACCTCCTGACCTACCCTGCCATTATAGCTAAGTTTTACAGGAAGGGACGGGAGGGTCGGCTATTTTTCAGGAATGCCTGGCTCTAGGGCATGTGCTGGAGTCATGCTGAGGTCTGCAGGCGGTGACTCAGTGGTTAATTGCCTGCGTCCTGCTTTGCTCTCTTAGGTATGCAGGGGAAGGGGCAGCAGTTTTTCTTAAAGGCTCAATGGGGGCTTAATGGGTGAACATATACTGGAGTCTGGGGTCTTTCATTCCCCCATTTTCTTTTTGCCTGAATGAAATCCTTCATTCAACTGGAGATTCCTCCGTTAATTTAAGTTGATGATATTGTTGGGTTAATACTAGGGCCTGCACGACCGATAGGCGGTCCTTACAAATTGTATTAGGCGATTTACGATGCAGGGGCCCACAGTAAGGATTAACATGAGGAGTATTAGGGGTCCCATTAAGGATGATATTAGGGTAGTAAACCATGGAGTCCACAACCCTTCATACCAAGTTTGTTGAGACTCAAATTCTCGCTGTCTATTGTTTAATCTTTCTTCGAGTTTGTCTAGGGTCCTGATTACCACTCCTGTTTTGTTAGCATAAAAACAACATTCTTCCTTTAAGGCTGCACATAGGCCCCCTTCCTTTAGAAAAAGCAAGTCTAACCCCCTTCGATTTTGGAATGCTGAGTGCTGAGTGCGATTTTACGGAGTTTGTCAGCGCCCAGACAGACTAATGTAGAGGAAAACAAACTTTTATCAGCAAAAGGTTATACAATCTTGCTGCAAGGCTTCGTTCTTGGATGGTCACCAGCTGGTCGCCTGATATACCAGCTGTACTTGTAAGCTCCAATTTTAAGACATACTCATACCATTTGCGACATACTTAAACTTTCTGAGGTTTGTCTTAAAGACAATCCTTACTTTTTAAATTTCCCCAATTCTCTTTCCAAGGCTTTCTTTACTTCCTTCTTTCTTTACAATTCCTTTTCCAAGGCTTTCATTACCACCCTCTTTCTTTACAATCTCTTGACCATCTTTGTGGCTGTAGTTTAAAACTGCCCAATTTTCCTTTGGCTTGCGGAACCTTTATCTTAGAACAGCCTTAAGGCACCACCGTGATGCAGAAGCTTGCTAGATTTTAAGGCTAAGAGTATTACCTCTATTGATAACACACTCAGGTTATTACCATATCAGAGTCAAACTAGGCTGTGAACATAGAGTGGATTTCCAGTTACTATGCACTGGAGTGCCTAAGACAAGCAAGCCAGTGATATCCTTGTCCCCAATATCCACTGTGGGAAGAGAGGGTTTCTGGATATCACCCAAAAGAATGTCCCACAAGATCTTAGATTTAGCAGCAGTCAACCATGAAGCAGACTTAGGTGATGGAATCAAGCAGGAGTTCCTCCAAGTGACTGTCAGGCCGTCAGGCAGCAGCAGCAGCAACCGGAACAGCAGGGTCTCTCAGTGGCTCCAAGGGACTGTCGTCACACCTCATGCTGGGCTGTAAATTCCTACACAGACTGGTTAAAGATACATTGCCTAGGCTTGGCAGGCTTTGATCCTGCTGGTTTTTAAGATCTTTTAAACAATAGCTCAGGACAATTTACCAAAATCACAACTTTTTACTAACCAGATATTTTTGTAAATAGACACAGAAGGCTTAGTCTTGTAACCATCTCTGACAAATGCAGTCTCCACACCTTGCACACCTACAACAGTTAACACTATTTTTTATGCCCTTATTAAAAATTATTTTATCTATTTTGCCTCATTTTTCCAAAACTGACTCTGGACTCTTGATCTTAAAATGGGGGTAGAAGGGCGAAGGTCCATCTTCTGTAACTTCTTCAAGCTGACTTTAGGGGCGTTGATCTTACCTAGCCAGGAGCCTATAACCTTAGCCTATTTTACAAAGAGGCCATCAGGGTTAGAAGTCATTAAGAACAATATTTAACTTTTGACAACTGCACAGACCTTTTTTCCAGCTATAGCAGTATAGCTTGTTTAGCACTCTGGTTTGTAAAAGCATCTTTCTGGATGACTTAGGAATGTGATCTTTAGTAACCCTAACACAATGCCTGAGTTACCTTTGCAGGCCTTTAGACAGATATCAATAGAAACACACTCTCAGGTTTACAAACTTTTTCCTGAGAAGATGAATTTCATGTAACTGGTGTCAGCTCAATATTACTGCCAATTAGAGCTTTTGGCACATAAAGGGGTTAAGATTTAAACTACCCCCCACATTTTATAACATTAGCTTTTTACTATCACAGAGGACTGGCAAGTTCCTGTCCCTTACAAGGTAGTCATGAACATTAGGCATGCTTCCAAACTATCTTCCTATGACCTCCCGGCTCTGATCAGTTTTGAAGGGCCATGCACAAATGACTCTAGGATCTGACATTTCTGCCATCCAAGCAGTGGCTTACTGCCTCTGGATGCTCCACCATTGCTTTTTGTCCCAGGAGTGTCTTCTCTACATTGGGATAAATGCCTCATTGGCATTTTCCTTAGCTGGTTGCTGGACTTGAACTCAGGGCCTGAGCACTGTCTCTCAGCTCTACAGCTCAAGGCTAGCACTCTGCCACTTTGAGTCCCAGACTCGGGGCTTGAATGCTGTCCCTTAACTCTTCAGTCCAGGGCTAGTACTCTGCCACTGTGAGTCCCAAAGCATTTCTGCTTGCTCTTTCAGCACTCTGCTGGCTGAGTAGAGGTGACAGTCTCACAGGGACCTTTTTGTGCCCGGGCTGGCTTTGAACCGGTTTGCAGATCAATGAGTCTTACAAAAGGCCATTTTACTCCAATTAAAAGCAACAAGGTGGTCAACATAGAAGTAGCTTTTAAGCATGCTCTTACCTGAAACTTATTAAGAGTCAAAGTTACATCTGACAACTTGTAAGAATCCTCTGTGCTTTGCTTTGGGCTTGCTGGAAACTTAAAAAACCTAGAAGAGCAAACTAGAATAGCAATTATTTTGATAATCCTAATTTTTTTCTTTTTTTTTTTTTGCACATTGAGGCCAATGTCAAGAATGATTTTACATTTACATTTAAACTTTACATTTAAACATTCCCTATTTTTTTTAAACCTCTTATTAATCACCTTTAATATTTTATACTTTAGTTTTCATTTGCATTTTGAAAAGATCCCTTGAAATCTTGAGGCCAAGTGTCACTCATTGTCTCTTGGCTGCTTGTTTTAAAACAGACACACATTAAGATTTTTAAACTCAAATGACAATTTTCCTTAATGCAAGAATTACAGTCACCTTTACTATACCACAAAGCTAGATTTAACATCTTTATAACTTTTAAAAACATCCTAATTGCAGAACATAATTGAAAGTAAGCCACATTATACAAATAACTTTTTACCCTCTTTTTAAGGCCTTCCTAATTTTAATGTTAACACATCCAAGGGAAAGTTTTAGCAATACTAATCAGATCATCACATCATTCATTTTAACCATCATGTTTTCAGTGCCTATCTGCAGGGAAAAGAGACAGAACAACGATGGGCCACTTGGCCCCTCCTATGGAATAGGCAGGCACACACCCAATCTGACTCTTTAGGGTTAGATGAACTGCGTTTGTGCCAGTTTGCCTCATCATGCTTGGACTCCTCCCAGGGCCTGTCCCACTGCATGACCAGCTGAACTGCACTTCTGCTTGTTCACCCTTCACCCCTAAAGATAGGTTTTCTGTTGGTTTCTAAGTTTTTCCCCGTCTCTTCTCTTGGTTCTCAAATGAAATACAGTTTTAGATAGAACAGGTAACATCTTTGACAGTGTTAAACTAACCTTTACATTTAAATTTCTAATTTTTATCCCCAAATTTTAGCCAAGGGAATTAGACTCCAAACAGCCAATGCATTTTTGTTAAGCCAGATAACTTGATTACAGTATAAACAGACTTATGCATTTTAAAATATTAGTTTTTAAAATACCAGATTTTCTAATTTGCAAGTTAAAGAACCTTTTAAAAAGCCATTTAAAACAATGTGAAGATTTTTAAAAATTTTTGGTAATGTCCAAACCTCATAACCTTTTGAAATTTAAATTTAAATCACCCAATTGTTACAGCATGCTGACAATTTTTTTTTGTCTTTGAACACGTTCACAGACACACACAAAACACACAGATCTTAAAGCGCGCAAAAATCAAAATCAGTTGTACGTACACTTTCTAAAGGTTTTAAACAAAAAAATTTAAGACAGTATTTCTTTTAGAACTAGGTACCTTTGTTGTGCTTCATTTTCACAGAGCTTGCTTGTTAGCAAGGCTTATGAATCTCTTCTGAGTTGGAGGAGGGCTGAGGGAGGGAGTCACCTAAGACTAAACTGGCCTGATTTTTTTTTTAACCCAATTTTAGACAGAACTAGCTGAAAAGTCCAATCCAGGTACACAGCCTTCTACGCCCTCACCTGTCCTCCAGCAGCCTCCACTGGGAGAAGGTGCAGCCTGAGGCTTGAAGGGAACCAAACTAGCCCAGTAACCCTTCATGCCTCGCGGGGAGGGTGGGCATAGCAGGTCTGTGACCAGGCCCAGCTGGAACTTTTATTCCCTCAGAGATGTTTAAATAAATAAATAACAAAAACACAGATAAACACAAGAACCAAGGATCCACATTTAAAACTGGTACCAATTCTAAAAACAGAACTAGACAAGAACTGAAGGCTGAGTTGGGGACTAATGGGCCCCAGTTTATCCCTACCGGAACTCTGTGCTGTTCCCACTCAGCAAGCTTAATCCAGAGTCTGCTGGGTGAGCCTGCCACACTCACCCAGAACTTTCCTACCCCATAAAACAAACACACTAAAGTTAACAAGACAAACATGTGGCCACAAAGACAAAATCAAGTCTCAGTGAATAGGGCGACATCTCACCACCATTTACTTACCAGGGGACTCAACCCCCCTACTCACCTCCGGAGGATTTTTCTCTTAGAGTCCTGCAGACGTTGACCCGGGGGTCTTCCAAGGCAGAGGCGAATTCCCAGTCATCTTGGGGCAAGGGAAGGAAGTCCCTAGCGGCCGTTCCCTCAGACTGACAGGTTCTCCCCCACACTCAGACCCCCCGAGCCAAGGCCCGAGGCTGAGATCTAACTGAGGCCACCTGCAGATGGTCAGTGGCAATTTCATAATTGACAAACAAGCAAGTTCCCAAAACCTGACAATCTCGGCTCAGGCTGTGACTTCCAGTGATCTATAGTCAGACTTAAGGGGGTTGTTAGTTGCTGCCCCATCCCTTTAAGGACAACAAAACAGACAACAGAAACAATTAACACTAAACAGAAACACAAAAACAGACAGGCGCCAAACAGAAAAAGCGACTTCAGATGGGAGTGGCCGACCATGGCTAAACTCCCCGGGAAGGAGAGAGAGCTGAGGTTGGGAAATTGGAGAGGGAAGGAGTGGGGGAGAGAGCTGAGGGGCAGATGGAAGGGTTAAGGGGGTAGGGATTTGGGGGGCCGGGGTAGATAAGAAGGGTTTCATCCACGGGGGAGGTTCTAAAATAAGAGCTTCCCAAGTAACAATATAAGGGACCTGGTCTGGGTGTCCGTGTGGTCCCGGGTCCATAACTTTGGCCTTGATCTGTAAGGCAATAGTTAGGTTAAAGGTTCCTTCACGTGGCCAGCCACAGTTGAAAGTGGGCCATTCTGATGAACAAAAAGTTATCCATTTTCTTTTTTTAACTTCTACTGAAAGATTGTGAGCTGATGTTTGCACATCCCTCCAGTTCTGTAAAGTAAGGTTAAGTGGTGTCGCGACAGTTTGTCCCATTTTAAAACTGTTAACGAACACAAAAACAATACAGACAACAATACAAACAACAATACAGACAACACTTGGCTTCGCTGCGCGCTGTTGTTAATAAACTGAAAGCAAAACCTGATAGAGACCTGTGTAGTTTTAACTTAAGGTTTAACTTAAGGAATAACACAAGACTATTCACAGTAACACACTCTCCCAAATTTTCCACAGCGAAGGCAAAGACAGCAGATCAACAGAAAAACAAACCACAAGGGCAGAAGCAATGCAAGCAACCAAAACTCTACAACAAACAACATTACAATTATAACTGGTCACGTTACTTTTTCGCTGAGCGGTTTCGGCGATCAACCGAAGGCAAAAACCAGACGGAGACTCGTCTCCCAAGCAATCACGCGTCTAAAAAGGACGGAGTTCCAGAAAACAGGCGGGCCACTTTTTCAGGCCCCGGACAAGCCACTCTTTCAGGCTCCGGACGGGTCACTTTTTCAGACCCCGGACGGGCCACTCTTTCAGGCCCCGGACGAGCCACTCTTTCAGGCTCCGGACGGGCCACTTTTTCAGACCCCGGACGCCCCCAAGACGTCTCCTGGGGGCTGCGGTCGGGAGTACGAGCTCGTCAGCTCCTCCACGGGTCCGCCAGATACGGACGAGAACGGCCGAACTCACCAGATTCGCAAGCGCACAAAAATTGCCCACACAAGACTTCAGACAGCTTACAGACAACACACAGACAATGCACAGACAATACACAGACGCTGGCCAGCTTACCTCCCGAAAATGGGTCG